>NW_027206496.1:0-100000 GCF_024711535.1 Dipodomys merriami | reverse complement strand
ACAACATCAAACACCAAGTACAAGTCTCAGTCTCAAACTTTAAATGAAATCTGAAATGATTTTTTCCTTAAATGAAAATTGACCATAGGAAACCCCTGATACCTAAATGTATGGTCAAAGAAGAAAATTGGAAAATGTTCAGGAAGACAGAATTTTAAATCTCAGTGATTACCATATGGACAGTAGATCAGACCATGTGTAACTTCATACTACATGCAGTGGGCTACGTTAAGGACTTAAAATTTGTACACATTTACACTCCTCAAAAAAAAAACAAACAAACACAACTTACCAGGACACTGGGGATTCACATATGTACTTCTAGCTCAGTGCTCTGCTACTTGAGCCACAAACTCCATTTTCAGCATTTTTGGTGTTTAGTTGGAGATAGGAGTCTCACAGGTTTTCCTCCCCTGGCTGGCTTTGAAACAAAATCCTCAGCTCTTTGCCTACTGAGTAGATAGGATTACAAGCTTGAACTGATACTCTTATTTTTCTATTCTATTCTTCTTTTGCTTTTCTATTTAAGAATCATTTCGTTAAGTGGCAAAAAAATCCTGCTTTTGAACACAGCAGAGAAAATCAATGAAAATAGAAGCTGTATCTGAATAGATCAATAAATGGATATATATTTTAAAAGACGTATCAAAATACAAAATAACAAAACAGAGAAGAAACCAGTTGCCAATAACCAAAACAAATGAGTACTTTATCAGAAATCCTACCGTTATAAAATTTAAAAGTACAGTAATAAACAACTTCAGATGATTTATTCAAAGATGAAACCTATCAAACCTACTTAAGGAAGAACGAAAAAAAATGGAATCTACACAAATTTTCTAAATTTACATTTAAATGCATTTCAATCTATAAAACTCTAGGTACTGATGAATTTATTATTGACTTTTCCTAAAACTTTGAAGAGATCATTTTGATTCTACAAAAATATTTCCTTAGAAAGTGAGGAAATACTATTTGCCCTCTTAAAAGTTTCTCGTAAAAATATCTGGCTGAATTTTGTCTGGAATTATACTCTATGTACTGAGCAGTTAAGGAAAATTGTTTCAGGACATTGAGTCTTCTAATCATTAAGTACTTGATCGTTCATTTACTTAGTCCTTATTTTTTTGTATAACATTTGAAAGGTTTTATAAAATCCATTAAAGATAAACTTCTGAATTGGAAAACCTTTTGGAGGGAATTTACTCAAAGCAGAATGATATATTTTAGGCATCTCAGTATTTAGAGCTGTGAGTATGAACTCCATGAACAGTATAACTTGTCTTTAAGGAAGTTTTTAATACATAGAGCATAACTAAGAAAAATTGTAGGTGATAGAGTAACTAAGGGAGGCCAGGACGTGGCCAACTGCCTCCATAGGAAGACAAAAGCTTGGGATGTACCCTGAGGGACAATGCTCCTGTCCTGTTCTGTCCTGTCGAGCTACTTGTCATGTATTGGGTACCTGCACAGGGAGGGCTGGAACTGCTCTCACAGCACCATGAACGTGGTTAGCTTGCTGCCATCCAAGGCCAGCAGCAGAAATCAGATGAAGTGGAGCAGGGATTGGATGGAGGGCGGCCCGTGCTTGATGGATGTTGCTTCTGTGCATACATGATGAAGACCACAGACCTGGTTTTGTTTTCCAATAGAGAAACTGCAGCACTGCCTGAGCCACAAGTATGTCCACTTGCCATGGAAGCTTTGGGCCGTGGAGTCCTCCACCAGCATGTTGGCGCAGCCCTCACCGTCTGTGGAGTGTAGAAAGTAGTATCAAGATTCCCAGTAGTTCGGCTCTTTCCACAGGGTCAGGGCCCAAAATGGAAGGAGCTAAGGATGGCCCCATTTCCAGGAACCCCAACTGGAACACTTCAGGGCTCTGGAGAAGGGGTCCATCAACTGAACATCCTAGCCAGACACTCCATCCATTTCTGCCATCTACATCTATTTCAGGGACTCCAACACCAGCATGGACAGCTCTGCTGTGTTTTTTTGCTGGCCATGAAGGAAGAACAGCAGTATGCTCCTGAGCACATGAGCTCTTGGGCCTCAGCGGGCTTGCTCTGGGACATGTACCTGAAGAAGATGGTCCAGTACATTTGGTGTGCCCCATACTGGCCGCCTTTCTCCATGCAGCTTAACTTGCATGTGATTGTGGGCTTCATTGTGAGAGCCTTCCTGCTCCACCATCGCTGCTGCCAATGTGGCCCAAGTAGTATAATCTTTAGAAGGACTAGGACAAAGCCTGAGAATATTATTGCAAGAAATTGGGGTACATCAAAAAGAGGGTGGGGAAAGGGTAGACAAATGAAGGGAGGAAGGGGCAGAATGTAGTCAAGCTCATTGGGAGAAAGTGAGGGAACAGAAGATGTTGTATGAAAGGAAATGTTCTCATCTGACTTATGCAAATGAAATCCCTCTACACAACCTCTTTAAAATAACTATAATCAGCAGGGCACAGGCCACTCAGGCCTGTAATCTTAGCTACACAGGAAGCTGAGATCTGAGGGTCTCAGTTCAAAGCCAGCCAGGGCAGGAAACTCCATGTCACCCTTATCTCCAATAAACCACTAAAAAACAGGAAGTGGCGCTCTGGCTCAAGTGGTAGAGTGCTCATCTTGAGTGCAACAGCTGAGGGATAATGCCCAATCCCAGAGTTCAAACCCCATGCCTGACAATAAATAAATAAATAAATAAATAAATAAATAAATAAATAAATAAATAAATAAATAAATAAATAAATAAATAAAACTAAATTTGCTAAAAAGGAATTCATTGCCTATACTGCAAAACTAAGAAATAAAAGGGAATGGTGGGTCAGAGGGGGGTGTGATTATTGTAGGTGTGGCACAAATCAATATGCACTGTATTCATAAACTGCTTTTGTTATATGGCAACTCCTTTGTACAAATACTGAAAGATAATTGACAAATAAAAATAATAATTGAATAGATGTAAAATAAGATACAGGAGAAAGAAATGGTTGATAGATACTTCTGATATGGAACAGGGCTTCCTATTACATTGGGACCCTATAGAAGAACTCTACTGTTTTTGTAATATTTCAGAGTAAGATGAGATTCATAAAGCATAGTTCATTATGATTTTTCAAAAATAATTTAAGTAGTTGTTAATAACCCAACAATACTAAATTCCTATATTATCTACATGAACAAATGTAATTTATTATCATGGTTTGAAAGAAAAATCTATGGAAACACTTTTATTTTTGGTAAGACATGAAGCTTGACCTCTGGGCCTGGGCACTACCCCTCAGCTCTTCAGCTCAAGGCAAGCACCTTACCACTTGAGCCACATAGCCATTTCTGGTTTTCTGGTGGTTAATTAGAAATAAGAGTCTCATGCACTTGCCTGCCCAGGCTGGCTTTGAAGCGCAATCTTCTGATCTCAGCACCTTGACTAGCTAGGATTACAGGTGAGGGCCACCGATGCCTGGATAAAATTCTTAATTCCAATTAATAAGCAGAAACCCAGAACTTGAGGCTTTGCTTAAAAGGGGGAGTGCAGGTAGAAAGTGTAAAGCAAATACTAGCAGAGAGGCAAGCAGAGAAAGAGAGAGAAAGAGAGGGAAGGAGAGAAAAAGCAAGAGTAAGAGAGAGGGAGGGAGAGAGAGAGAAAAATGTAAAAACAAGAAGCAACCATGGGAGGAGACAGGCAAAAGAGTGTAATGAAAGTGAATATTATGAAAATAAGTAGTATGAAAATAGGAAAATATAATGGAGTCCATTATTTTGTACAATAATAAGACAATATATCTAAAAGAAATTATTTAGACAGTGATGAGGACATATTAGCTGGTGGGGAAGATATTATTTACATTCACTTAGGCCCCAAACACAATCTCTGAAGATGCTCCTGTTCTATCCGGGCCAATGAAGTGGCCACTGCCAGTTTTTGCAGCAAAAAAAGAAAAATGTCATTCTGAGAACCAATGAGAGATAATGGCCAGACACAAGTGCCAGGCCCTGGGTTTTGTTCTCAGATTTGAAAAAAAAACTATTTAATCTTATTTAGTTTATGACTTACTTCACAGAAGAAATAAATGTATTCACTCATTCATGGATGCACATATTGATACATTTTTGGGCTCATTTGAGAAAATTTACTATGAAAAAGCATAACAGAAGTCACATACTGATGGTTCATGCTTGTAATCCAAGCCACTCAGGAGGCTGAGATTTGAGGATCATGGTTTGCAGCCAGTTGGTGCATAACCGTCTATAAGTCTCTTATCCCAACCAGTAAAAGACCAACCAGCAAAAAAACTATAGCAGTGTCTCAAGCAGTAGAATGTTAGCCAAGAGCTATAAAGCTACAGGGCAGCACCCAGTTACTGAGTTCATGTCCCAGCAGAACTGGCAGAAAAAAAATGAACTCGAATTCAAAACAGCTTTATTAGGTTCAAAATAGTTCATAATCATTGAGAATAATTTGCTATTTGGGGCCAAACAAAACAATCATTTTTCTACTAATGACACAGAATAAAACACTCCTTAATTAGTTCTAAATCATGTAGGATTTCAGTATGTGGAACTGTACCTTTTCTAATGATAGCAGAAAACTGTATGTATTATATCCCAGGACTGTAAAACATATAAAATTAGATTTGTGCTCCATGGACAAAGTTTCATGATTCATAAAAGAGTATCTTCACAGTACTTAAAGTTTTTATATACTCTACACTGATCCTTTTTCCATACTGTATTATTATTGAGCACAACATAATTGTTAGTAAGCCTGCCTTTACATTGGAAAATTCCCAATGCTGAACTTTCTAAACTTTCCTTTCTTTTATAAAGCAAATAAAACTATGATGGTATGTGAATATCATCAGTAGAAAAGTAAGTGAATGCCACCTCTACAATGCTCTGGACCTGCTTGATCATCTCACCAAGCTGCAGTTCTGTGTTCTTTCAGGCATCCTTTCAGGCTGATTGATCTTCTCCTTAGTGCCCAGGTTAGGGTGCCCAGTAACTTCCCTCCAGTCTCCAAGGTTAGCTCGTGGTTGTTTCTTCATTGCAGAAAATAGATTTCTGTATTCTACAAAAAAATAAATGTGATTGGGTCAAGCCTCTACTGTCATAAAGATTTTATTGTACATTAGTCCATATTTCCTCAGAGAATTCCTTAAATATTCAATTAATGGGAGGAAGGGGCTTGGAGGGAGGGAGGGAAAAGAAGGCACTATACAAAAGGAAATGTATTCATTATCTGACTCATGTAATTTAATCCCTCTTTACATTCTCTTTATAATACCAATGTAGACATGGCCACATATTCACCTAACAAAACTAATATGTTACACATATTGAGAAGACAGTATACTCCCAAATAAAGTGTACTTAAATCATTTGCAAAGCCACTCCGGCCCCTTTGCCTCTGCCACTCCTAGTCCTTTTGTCCAAGATGGGGTGCCAAAGGCATTGCCTCCTGGGCTCCAAGACCGCTGCTGTGAGGGTCTGTGGGCCACAGGTCAGCATCTCCAACACCAAATTTGCAAAATGGGGCGGGTCAGCGCAGCTTGTTATGGCCCACAATTCTGCTGCAGTGTGAAAAGGAGGAGGGCTGTACATGAGGCCTCTGGTTCCAAGCACCCTGCTAAGGCTAGAGTCCTTGGAAAGCCATACAGCAGCAGGGGGCAGCCACCAGGCTGTGAACCTCCAAGCTGGCAGTGGAGACCAGACAGCAAGGCCTCAGGGACCTGGGCACCTTGGCTCATCGCACCACGCCTTGCCCATTGCCTCGACCTTGCAGCTACTGCCTGAGGTCTGGTCTTTGGGCCCTGCCCAGCAGCTGGGAGTACCAGATGCTACTCAGCAGCCTGAGCCCCCCGCTGCCAGCTGAGCCCCCAAGGACTGGATTCTCCACCAGGTCAAGTGCCTCAGGGAGACAGTCAGTGGCTGTACACATGCCGACCTCATCTGGATGGCCTGTGTGAATTTCTGGCTGCCTGCAGGATGAGCAACAGGCCTGTCAGAAAATCCCGGACTGCCAGCGGCTGCCCTAAGCCCCTTCGCTCAAGGTGGAGCCCATGCACCTGCGCTTCAGGGACAATGGAGACGATGGCAGGCAAGGAGATGCAGCAGCAGCACCACTGCTACCTCCATGCAGCCGACAGAGCCCCCAGGGCTGCCCGTGACATCAACCCCCTGGGCTGTCTGCTCCTGAACTGAGGCTGCCCATACAAGCAGTGCTCACTTTCCTCTATGTATGCCCTGCCCCTGCCCAATCCCCAGGTGTCACTGCCTCCTCTGCCACCTTTGCCCTGGACACTCAGCTGCCATAAGGGCCCCTCATAGAGTTCATAGTGGTTGAGGGCGCTTTTGCAGGACAGCCCCCAGGAAAGAGTGATAGGAGACTTGAGTCTGTGGAAAAAGGTATTCCGCACATATTTTGATAGAATATGAAATCAGATGAAAACAAAAATTATCAAATTTTAAAAAAGAAATTAACCAGGCATCAATGGCTCACAGCTTTTATCCAAGCTCCTCAGAAGACTGAGAGCTGAGGATCAAGAGTGGAAGCCAGCTTGGGTAGGAAAGTCCCTGAGATTCTTATCTCCAATTATCTACAAACAACAGCAGCAGCAGCAGCAGCAGCAGCAAAACCCCACAAGTAAAGCTGTGGCTCAAAATGATAAAGTGTTAGCCCTGGGCATGAAGCTCCAGGACAATGCCCAGGCCCAGAATTCAAGCTTGATGATCCCCCTTCCCCAACAACAACTACAACAACAATAACAAAAATAAAAATTAAAAAAAATATTCCAGTGACATCCTCTAGACCAACTATATGTTAAACATCTTGCATAGTATCCACATGCTCACTAGGAGTGTGCTGTAATATTCTAGGACAGGCTCAACAAACATGTTTTGTAAAGAGTGGGCCATATGGTCTTCAATAATAACTACTCAAATTTGCCTTGCATCATGAGAACATACAAAAATTGGATGAGGCTATGTTCAAATACAACTTTATTTATAAAACTGGGAGGGTCTCACGTTTGATTACAATATTCGGATTCTTGATTTTAGGTTACAAACACCAGTCCATAGCCAAGATCCAGAATATTCCAGTAGTTTGTTTCATTTATTTATATTAATTACAGAAGATGTAATAATGTAATTTTAAAAAAGAAAGCACTCAATTGCAATACAATATGTTATATTTGATCACCTGAACTGAAAAACTCATCTACTTACAATAGTCAATTGCTAGATTTTTCAGATTTACTAAAAGTAATTTGTAAAGATCTTAAGGTAAACAAAAAAATCTAGGAAACGTTACTCTGACATATTATGAAATATATCCCTAACTCGGTTCTACTTTTCAATAACTTAGAGCAAATTGGGGAATCCATCCAAGAGAGCGAAATTCTGAAGAAAGACTTGTCTTCTACACACTGCACTGCAGCTCCTGGATAAGAAACCAGGGATCACCAAATATCCACACTGCTTTTCACACTGTAATTCCCTCTCAACAGACTACCAGCACATAGAAGAATTTTCACCAGAACCTGAGTGCCTCACTTCTTCTGTGTATTTATATGCACTATTCTAAGGCTTGAAGTCAAAACCTTGGTTCTGTCCCAGAGCTTTTCACTGTAGGCTAGCCCTATACCTCTTCCAGCTTTCTTTGGCAGTGAATTGGAGATGAGAGTCTCACAGACTTTCCTGCCCAGGCTGACTTTGAACTGAGATCCTCAGATCTCAGCTTCCAATTAAAGGTATAATTAAAGGCATGAGCTACCGGTGCCCAATAAACTGCCCTACTTTTCTTGATTGTTTTTATTTTGTTTGAGATCAGGACTTGAATTAAATATTTGACACGTTTTCTCACTAGGTATCACTCTGCCACTTGAGCCATATATCCAGCAATCATTATTTTGAATAGCTGGAAATCATCAAATTTTCTTAATATGGTCTGTACAATTACTGTTGTTCTAAAACTCATCCTAATCAAAAAAGTCTTATTTATGGACCCTAGAGGTCATCTGAACAAATTCTCATAATATTGCTTGTAATTGCTTATCACTTTAGGAACATGATTTCTTAAATTATTGTTTTACATAGCAGAGTTGTCATTAAACAAAGCAGTTTATGAATACAATATGCCTTGATCAATGCCACCACTTTCAACATTCTCATTAATCCCTCCCCTTCACAAACATTCCCTCACTCTTCTCAATTAATGGTAGGATATTTACTGGAATCCTCTCTACATTTTCCCCTTTTCCTCCTCTTCATTCTCCAACCTTTCCTCCCTTCACCCTACTTTTGACTACCTATGACCCTATGATCCAGCAACTCTACTCCTGGGGATTTACCCAAAAGATTACAAACCAGGATATAATAAAGCTTTCAGCACAACCATGCTTAGTGAATCAGCCCAAATGCCCCTCAAGAGAGAAATTAATCAAGAAAATGATGAATATTGACCATTTGTAACTCTCATATCTCATTTTTTCTGCTGGTATCCCATTGACATTGTATAGTCTCTGTACTGCAGTGAGCAACACGTAGAAACTGAGGTAAAAGATTTTCAGTGTTATCTGTTAGCCATGGATTCCTTGATGTGAGTTCTCTGCTCACTCTCGTTGTCTGTTCATGCCGTTGAGTGCTAATAAAAATCACATGCATTTTTCTTCCTTTTCAATTCTTTCAAAGCCTAAAAAACTTTTTCTCTTTTGAGTAACTAATTTTAAAGAGAATATCACCATCTGCCACCTCTCCGTGGCCTTGAAATTAAATGTTCAAATGGGACAATGGCTTTTTGGTGGGAGAGGGGAATTTTGTATTCAGAGGGTTTTGTATTCAGAAGATCTGTGCTTTCTAGACAGGACTTAGGTAGTACAACAGTTAGCAGTCAACTCCTTTTGACATACTTCTAGACATTTTGTTTATTTGAGGTCTTGAGCTTTTTGCCCAGGGCTGATCCTAGATTGATTGAGACCTGGCTACCTATGCCTGCCACATAAGTAGCTAGAATTACACATGTGAACCATTATGGCCCGCTCATTTTTTTGAGATGGGTGTCTTAGCAGTTTTTTCTCTGGCCTGGCCTCAGACCATGATCCTGTTTTATTTCTGCTTCCCAATCAGGTGGTATTACAGATGTGGGATACTATACTTAATGCACTTGACACCTTCGTAACTAAAATTTCTTCTAAAATTCCAAGCAGGATGTAAGATTTTTCATACTCATTATATGTAACCATGAAGAATACTAAATAAGACATAATAAAGGGGTTATAATTTAGATTATTTTAGTCACAGTGATAAAAATATCTGAACACTTTTTAAAATTTTTTGGAAAGTAGTATCTTGTAGGACCAAATAATGCATCTAACTGTGTTCTCAAGCATCTTTTATTTAATAGGATTCCATCTACTTGGTGCCATTGGTGGTTCATCACTCCCAGGTGTTCTACAACCTCTATTCTCTCATAGAATTTGCTTTCAATATCATCTGTGAAGGTGTTCAGCTAAAGCAACAACTGGCTATCAAAGCCCACTGATTGCTATCCATTCGTTGTAGTGCATCTCCATTCAAAAACTCCTAAAACGCATGCCCAAGGAGCACAAACACCTACATCCTGAATGGAAAACTGTCCCATTGAGTGGATTTCCCCCTAGCAGATGCAATGCTCACAACATTAATCACTGTGAGCAGCATTTTTCTACCTTTTCCATGTCCCATAAGGATGCTGCTTGGAGTGGAGATTCTGGCCATTACACATTTGTGAAAAGGAGGACATATGTCAAACAGACTGAAATGTTTGAGGGTGTACAAAAATAGAGGGATGCTACAAGTCATTGGAACAAATATCAGGACCCCTCTCTGGCCAGGAGTTCCTCTGAGAGTCAGTTGGGAGAGCTTTGCAAGTTTCTAAACTACCCTGAGAGCTCATGGAAACAATATCCTGGGAAACAGAAATGATGTACTCCAGACAGACTCTTTATGCCCTTAAGGAGTGTCACAAATATACAGCGCTTCTCTGTTCCTTGGAGCACTGTCAAGACCCTAGGGAAGCTTGGATAACTCCAACTTCTATACTAATGTGAAAACTGCACAAGGCCAACCTTCTTTTGTTGTGCTTAGTAATTGTACTCTTTTATCCAGGAAAGATCTGGCATTTCCTATGCAGACATCTGAGGGGAGCATAAACAAGTGTTAGGTGTTTTGTTACTAAAGCTTGCATAGATTTTTTTTGGGGGGGGTCCGGTCATGGGGCCTGAACTCTGGGCCTGGGCGCTGTCCCTCAGCTGTTCAGCTCAAGGCTAGCACTCTACTACTTGAGCCACAGTGCCACTTCTGGCTTTTATTTTTTGCTTATGTGGTGCTGAGGAATCGAACTCAGGGCCTCATGCATGCAAGGCAAGCGTTCTACCACTGAGCCACCTTCCCAGCCCAAGATAAGTTTTTTTTAATGTGTTGATTCTGGGGTTTGAACTCAGGGCCTCAGCATTGAGTTTCTTTTTCCCCAAGGCTACTACTAAAATTGGAGCACAAATCTCTTGAAATTTCCTGCCAAACAAACTCCATAACTAAGATAGGTAGAAATGCAAGCATGAGTCACTTAAGTATTATATCATGTACTCAAGTTAGAATGTGACAGGGAATAACAAAAATATCTATTGATACTATTATCTTTGATGATGAAGCCATTCTCCTTCTCCTTTTCCTCAAAGCCTGAGAGGTCATTTAAAGTAATGACATGGCTCCTTTATCTTCAGCATTTCTAAGGGTAAGTACACTGCCCACAAACAACTAGTTTCATATTCAATTATATACACACAAAATGAAATATCATGGAAAAGCAACACATATCTATTTGCAAAAAGCTAAAATGACTTCTTCCTTGTTCTCTTACTCAAAAGATCATTTGCCATGAAATAGATTGTCCTTGAAAAAATCGTGTTAAGTATGTCAGGGTTAGAGAGACAAAGACATATGTCTTCTCTCTGTGGAAGTTAGATCTAAATTATAAACATTCATGAAAAAACATATTCAGGGTCCTAGGCATACATACAAGCTGAATAAATTCTGGTATACTCATGGAAGATTGAAAGAGTGTAACTCCTTTAAACAACTCAGAGTTTAACAAACTGAATACCAGGAGGCTGAAACATGTGTTCCATATGTGGAGAGTGGGAGGAGGTCAAGGGGTAGAGGATGGTGATTGGAGGGAGAGAAGGTGGGTAACCAAACACAGTCCTA
Organism: Dipodomys merriami; assembly: GCF_024711535.1. Classification (NCBI taxonomy): domain Eukaryota; kingdom Metazoa; phylum Chordata; class Mammalia; order Rodentia; family Heteromyidae; genus Dipodomys; species Dipodomys merriami. Next base: position 88,763 of record NW_027206496.1, on the reverse strand, counting down.
ATAGTCAATGTATATGCGTGAATATAAAACCAGGTAACTTGAGAACATAGAGATGGGGTTGGGAGATATGTGGGAGAAGGATGAATGCAATGACATTGATCAAGATGCATTGTATTCAAAAAGTGACATGCTGTCAGTAAAAGTCCTTTGTAAAAGCAATTAAATAAGAAAGTCTTATAAAAAGTAAGTCACACCCCATGTCTACTGGCTCAATTTGCCTCCTCCAAGTGATCTGTGAAAAAAGCTCAGCTGCTTTCAGATAATTACCTCAAGTTTCTTCAGGAGGAATTTCATTTGCACTGCGGAACTCAGAGAGTGCTAAGGCCACATCTCTGTGATTTCACCTTCCAAGTCATTCATCCAGGTCATCATTTCTGTGACTCTCGATGGAAATTTCTCCATCAGAAGCCGCAACAACAGAATGATTTCCCCTTAATTTCTGCAGTTGACAAGTCAGGATATCACAAAAGAATTCTCATTTGATAAAAGGTCTTGCTACCATAATTATGCAGGTTACCCACAAACCCAACACAACATTTAACCTTAAAATACATGACCCGCCCTTCCCACACCCAGTAATGATATAAAACTTTTACATAATGTAGCACAGTACCAGATACTATGAGAAAAATGTAAATCTTATTTTGCCCTTAAGAAAGCTCTCATTTGAGGTCAGTGAAGTAACTAAGACCTAGCTTAAGTGGTGCCACAGAAAAATAGTGTCAATAAAAATTGTTGAATTGGAAAAAAAATATTTTAGAATATTTGTGGGCTAACAATCAAATGCTGATTCAAATACCAAGATCTCCCTGTATCAGTTGAAGCACTGGTGGGCTTTGGAGAAAGCATCCCTAACATCAAACCCAGACCTTCCAACTACACAGGCTACAGCAGAAAGGGAGTCAGGGCAGAATCCTAGCCATAGCCTTCCTTTTCTTAGATTCTCTATAGCACATGCTCAGGCTAATTTGGCACCATGAATATGTGTTCTTGCACACTGTGTACTCACCTAAACACAAATCCTCCCACATAATTAGGATCTCATGAGAATTTAGATGGGAGCCCACTTATCTCAAATATGGACATGAGATAATGACCTATGAACTTGGTTAGACACTGACCAGGAAGATGGAGATCTGGAGGTGAAGCTGAAGAATCCCTTGAACAAGACCTCTTTGTAGCAGGTGAAGTGCTATTTGAGGAGGGTGGCACAATCCCCAGATTCAAACCCATAACCAAGTCTATAGAGGCCAGGAAGGGACATGGGACAAACACCAAGCCCTAGCCTTCCTTCTCTTAGTCCCACTGTAACACATTATCAGGTAAATCTGGCAACAGGTAAATGAGAACCTGTGTGCGTGTGTGTGCGTGCGTGCGTACGCACACACGCACACACACACACACACACACAAACTTCACGCATGATTCTGTACACTCTGGAGGATAGAGCACCCCTTACCTCAAAACAGGGGCTTCCTGAGGGTAGCACATCACTACAGTCAGTGTATGAAAAGTTTGGTGAAGGCAGTAGACTCAATGGCTCCAACCCCATCGCCACTCTCAGTTGACACACTGGACGCAAGCAATCCCCAGTTATGCCTGAGAAGAAAGCCCAGGTTGTCAAACAGCCCCCACCTTCCTTCTCAAGTGGACTCCTAAGCATACATTCATTCCTATCTGAAGCTACATGTGTACAACTGCGTAACCCTTCATCGTGCCTCAGCAACCACACCAGGGGAAGGGCCATCTTACCTCAAAATGGGGCCTCAAGGCACTTGGGCACATGTGTTCCAGCAAGATGGAGATCTGAAGAGGTCTTTGGACACTAGTTCCCTCCAGCAGTTGAGAGACCACTTGGGGGTGGGTGGCAGTGTTAATGGCTCCAGTACTACAACCACCAGTGAATGTGTGAGCCCTGCACTACAGGTTTTAGTAAGGTGGACTCTAATCCCCAGCCTTCCTTCTCTGGTGACTGCCACAGCCTATGTCCAGACCAACCTTGTACCACATGCATGTGCATGTGCGTGTGTATACTTAAGTGTGCATTTCATGGACATCCTTTCACCCACGCATGTTGAGAGAACAGAGGCTTGGAGAACAGGGTTGAGGGACTGAGGGCAGTGGGAGGAGAGTGGGCAAGGTGGCAGGGGAGCTGGGGAGGCTGTGGAAGGTGGGGGTGGGGAAATAGGAAGGACCGGGTAGAAGGGACAGGTCCACTAAACCCACTTAACTCAAAATAGGGTCTTCCCAGGATGGATCCCATAGGGAACCGGAGCTGAGGGATGAGGGAAGATACTCACCTAAATCTTTGTTTTCCAAGAATGATAAGTGCAGTACTGACATTAGACAAAAAAGCCTAAGCCAGGAGGTGAAGTGGGGAAGACTTACTCTAGGCCTTCCTTCTCTGGCAGCTCTCACAGACCTTGTTCAAGAAATTTGGCACCACTTCCAAGCATGCTATGGGAATGCCTTGTGCATGAGCAGATGTCCACACATGCCCACATGCATGCATCTGTTCCCATGGGAAGATGAGTAGAACTGGGAGAAGGGAGGGGAAGAGGAGCTTGGATGAGGGATGGAGATGAAAGTTGGGATAAGGTGTGGTACCAAAGTGGGAGGTAAGGTTGGGGTCAGAAGTGAGGGTGAGGGTTGGGCTGGAAGGGGACTGAGGAGTGGAGCTAGAAGTAGTAGTAAGTTTGAGGCCCGATGTGGGGTGAGAGGTGGATCTAAGAGTGAGGGTGAGGGATGAAGCCAGAAATGAATGTGAGGAATGGAAGCAGAAGTGTGGATGAGGTGTGGGACCTAAGTTGGATGTGTGAGTGGGACCAGAATTGGTGTTGAGGTTGGGGCTAGAAGTAGGATGAAGGGTGCATCAGAGCATGGTTGTGAGGGGTGAGGTTGGAAGTGTGGGTAGGTTGATAACAGAAGTAGGATGAAGGGTGGATCCGATATGGTGATGGATGAGGTCAGAAATGGGGGGTGAATAGTGGAGTCGTAAGTGGGGTGTGGGTGGATACAATACTGGGAATGAGGGGTGAAGCTGTAAGTGAGGGTTGGGGTTACAGTGGGGGTGAGGAAGTGAGGTGAGTGGTGGATCCAAGAGTGGGGTGAGGGTTGGAGCTGAAAGTAGGGGTAAGGATCTGGCCCAGAAAAGGCGGTGAGGATTTGGTCAGGTAGGGAGACAGGCCCACTTACCTGGAATCAGAGTCATCATGGGATGTGTCCAGCACCTAGGGCCACACAAGAGGAAGGTGGAGATCTGCCTCACTTGAAGCCCTAGAGTCCCTCTAGTACCACATCTCAGAAGCAGGAGGTAGCAACAGCTTCCCCACCTCCAGCCCTACAACTGTCAGCAGATGCCAGGAGACCTAGGAACCTCAAACTACAGTAGCCTCTGTCTATGGTGACTGTATTGCCAATGTGCAGGTCAGTTGGGCATCACGTTCATGCATTCAGATGTACATGCACACACATTCCCCTCACCTACGAATGTTGGGGTGGCCTTGAGTCCAGAGGGACAGGGTGGGGCAGGATACAAGGTAGGCGGAGGGGGAAGGAACACGGTGGGTGTGGGCCAGGCTGTGAGGAGGGGAAGTCAACTGGAGGATAGTGGAGCCTAGCAAAAGGATATGGTTCCAAGAAGAGGTTTGGGCCCACTCAACTAGAAAGAGAGTTGTGTTGGGATGGCTTCCATAGTGTAAAGAAGGAGCAGTGGAGGACTTGGAGGGGACTTGATGGATGGTGGAGCTTACCTAGAATCTGGGTTGTCCAGGAACATTTCCCGGGAGAACCATTCTGGTGAGTGTATTGCCTATGTTCTGGCCAAGCATTCATCTCATATAAGCATGAGCACACATTCCCACATCCATGAATGTTAAGGTGACCTGGGAGGAGGACAGAAGGAGCAAACAGAGTGGTCCTGGGGTGAGGGAAGGAATGAGGATAGGAGTAGACAAAGCAATGTTGGATAGTTGTCTTTCCAATGTAGATGAGAGGGGTCAGAAAGAGGGGTTGGGCTCACTTCACTAGAAACAAGGGTTTATGAGGATGGCTGCAGCAGGGGGCCAGCGGCAGAGTGATGGGTGGGGAAGAAGAGGATGACAGGTTGTCTCCATGGTGTTGCCTTTATATGGTGCATCACTGGTTGGGAATGGACATGATTAAAACTTTCATCACTTTTTAAAAAAAATAATCAATAGATTTTTAAGTTTCCAGTTTTAAATTTCCAATTTTCCATGCAGTTAGGAAGTTGAGATGATGCAAAGAAGTCTCAAAACTGTATGTCATTTAGTTTTGGTGTGTCTATGGGGGTGCCAGTCTGATGTTATTCTTCTCTAGGCTAGGACTCTAGCATTTGCTATAGTTTTACTTTCAGATCTTTTGATTATGCATAAGAGAAAAGAAATATCTCTCTTTCCTGCCTGGTCTAGTTTCAAACTACAATTCTCAGCTCTCAGGCTCTTGAATAGTCAGTATTACAGGCATTAACCACTGCCGCCCAGCTGTGTTACCTACATTTAAATCATATGGTATGCTGAGTGTTATCCACTCATTAATTTGTGCAACAGTGCTGCCAAAAATAAATAGTAAAAAAAAACAAGATATAACTGAGATTTTCCTAAACCAAAAAAAAAAATAATGACCCATAATATGCTCAATTTAAGTGATGAATTAAAAATTATGCAGCTGTTGAAAAGCAACATATATTTGGTCATTATGAGAAAAATGATTCAAATAGCCAGAGTAATCAAGATACAGAGAATAAGCAAGGTGCGTGGGGGGGGGGCGTTGGTTGTGAGGTTTGAATTTGGCCTGGGTGCTCTCCCCTAACACTTCTGCTTAAGGCTGGTGCTCTACCACTTGCGTCACAGCGTCACTTCTGATTTTTTAGTGGTTAATTGGAGATAAGAGTTTCAAAATCTTCCCTGCTCAGGCTGGCTTTGTACCTCTATCCTCATATCTAAGCCTCCTGAGTAGCTAGAATTACAAGCATTATTTCCCAGTGCTGACCTGTTGTGGGTTTTTTTTTTAATTTATTTTTTATTGTGAAAATACTGTACAGAGGGGTTATAATTACATGGGCAAGATAATGAGTACATTTCTTATCAAGCATTGCAGCCTCCTCCTTTGTTTCCCCTTCCCATCCCTTCCCACCTTCCTCCTGGCCCCCCATCCTCCCCGCTACCCCCCCCCTCAACCAAAGTTGTAAAGTTCGTTTTTGACATAACAACTTGTATATCTCATTGTTGCAATGGGTCCACCTGTATCCCTATTTAAACGATTTATTTTCCCCTTCCCCTCCACAAATTATACCGACATCAAATACAGTGAAAGCAGGGGTTATACTGTGGGAGAAGGACATACAAACAACAAAGAAATAATCTTATAAATGTGTTAAAAACAATCGCATGAAAGAAAAAAATAACATGTGAATACATACCTTAGGGTTCATTTCCCTAACATCACCTTATCTGAACTTTTCTGCTTGACTCAGACATATGCTAGATATTGCAAATACGGGAAACCATGGGATCTGTTTCTTTGGGCCTGGCTTACTTCACTTAATATATTTTTTCCAAGTCTTTCCATTTCCTAACAAATGGAGCAATGTCATTCTTTCTGATGGAGGCATAGAATTCCATTGGGTATATATACCACATTTTCTTGGGAGGAGGATCACAAAATCCTGTTGTGTTTTTTTGAGCAGTGTAAATATGTACAATTTTTAAGTTTTTAATGTAGCCCACTTCATTTAGCATCAAGGTACAGATGCTCTGATCAACTGTCTACATGGTAATCACTGAATTTTTAAATTCTGACTTCCTGAACATTTTCAGGATTTCTCTTTTGAATCATACATTTAGGTGTCAGATGATTCCTATGGTCATTTTTTCATTTAAGAAAAATCATTTCTGATTTTATTTAAAGTCTAAGACTGGAACTTGAACTCGGTAATTGATTCTGTTGCTCATTAACTAGTCCCTTACCACGTGAGCTATCCATTTAACCTCTAATTTCAGGTTTTTCAAAAAACCAGAAAAGATAATAGGAGCATTGTAACTTCAAGAGCAGCCTGAGCTACATGGCAAGTCCCTGCCAAACACACACACACACACACACACACACACACACACACACACACACACACACACACACACACACACACACACAAAGAGCTGGTGAGTTTGGAGGAGGGGAAAGTGTTATTAATAGCAGTGATACCAGCATAAAAAATTTTGTGTGTGTGTGTGTGTGTGTGTGTGTGTGTGTGTGTGTGTGTGTGTGTGTGTGTGTGTGTGTGTGTGTGCTGATCCTAGGACTTGAAATCAGTGCCTGGGCACTATTCCTGCAGTTTATGCTCAAGTCTAGCCCTCTACCACTTGAAGAAAACCTCCCCCTCACCTTTTTGGAGGTCATAGGAGATGAATCTCATTTACTTTCTTCTCCAGGCTGACTTAGCACCTAGATCCTGAGGTCTCAGCCTCTTTTCTAAGTAGGATTAGAGAAGTGAGCCTGTAGTGGGTGTTGTATTACTCTTAAGTAATATGGTAAACATCATGCCAGTTTATACTCTTTCAAGCAGAGGTTGAGTGTTTCACACAGACCTAAGACACAACCCACTCCATATCTGATGACATCCAGATCTCATAATACGATGAGATAAGTTTTGTTATGCTAACTTTACTTATGAAGAATTTGAGGTCCAGAGAGTTTAGTTAAATTTGAGTCCCCAGTTTGTATATAGTGGAGCCTGTATTAAAGCTCAATTAGGTTTGTTTATTTCAGAAAACATTGAACCAGCATGTATTCTAGTCAGCATGTGTTCTAGCAAGTGCTGCTCTTTGTAAGTACTATTTTCTGCCTGATAGATGAACTTTCTCCTGTATGTATGACTTATTCCTCACTCTTTAACTTTGCACCACTCTCATAAGCTAGGTAAAGTACAAGTGATGAGAAGAGCCATTTTGAACAGGAAACTGATAATGGGGTTTGAGCTTGGTATCACATACATATGATTTTCTTTCATTTGACTCAAGCCTCCAGTATTATATTTGTCTGATTTTCTTTTGTATTGTTATTATAAATGTAATTTATACAGAGATTGTAATCATATAATTCAGGTAATGGATATATTTCTTTTTTAATTTTTATTTATTTTTTATTGTGAAAATAATGTACAGAGGGGTGAAAATTACATGGGCAATATAATGAGTACATTTCTTATCAAGCATTGTAGTCTCCTCCTTTGTTTCCCCTTCCCATCACTTTCCAGCCTCCCCCTACTCGCCCCTCCCAATCCTCTCCCCCCCACCAAAGTTGTAAAGTTCGTTTTGGACATGACAACTTGTATTTGCACTGTTGCAACGGGTCCACGTGTATCCTTATTTAAACGACTTGTTTTTCCCCTTCCCCTCCACAAATTATACCGATATCAAATACAGTGAAAGCAGGGTTTATATTGTAGGGGAGAGACATACAAAGCAACAAGGAAATAATTGTAAAATTGAATTAGAAACAAATGCATGAAATAAAAAAAACATTTAAAATATATATTTTAGGGTTCATTTTCCTAACATCACCTTATCTGACCTGTTCAGCTTGACTCATATATATACTAGATATTGCAAATAAGGGAAATCATGGGACCTATGTTTCTTTGGGCTTGGCTTACTTCACTTAATTTAATTTTTTCCGAGTCATTCCATTTCCTAACAAATGGGGCAATGTCATTCTTTCTGATGGAGGCATAGAATTCCATTGTGTATATATAACATATTTTCTTGATCCATTCATCTACTGAGGGGCATCTGTGTTGGTTCCAGATCTTAGATATGGTAAATAATGCTGCAATAAACATGGTTGTGTTGGTAGCTTTAGTGTGGTCTTGTTTGTAAATATTTGGGTAAATGCCAAAAAGTGGGACTGCTGGGTCATAGGGGAGCTCAATGTGGAGTATTTTGAGGATCTTCGATACTACTTTCCAAAGTGGTTGAACAAGTTTATACTCCCAACAACAATGCAGTAAGGTTCCCTTTTGTCAATATGCCCTCCAGCATCTGTTGTTATTAGAGTTATTGATTTTTGCAATTCTAACTGGGGGGAGTTGGAATATCAATGTTGTTTTGATTTGCATTTCTTTTATGGCTAGGGAGGTTGAGCATTTCTTCATGTGTCTATTGGCCATCCTTTTTTCTTCTTCAGAGAAGTTTCTCTTTAAGTCATTAACTCACTTATTTATTGGGCAGTTGTTTCTTTGAGGATTTGTTGTTGGGGGATTTAATTTTTTGTGTTACAAGTATATTTTAGATATGAGACCCCTGTCCATTGTATGGCTAGTGAAGTTCTTCTCCCAATCTGTGGGCTTTCTATTGATCTTGCTAGCTATGTCCTCTGCCATGCAGAAGCTCTGAAACTTCATGCAATCCCATTTGTCCAACCTTTATTTGATTTGTTGTGCTTCCGGGTCTCTATTAAGAACATTTTGGCCTGTGCCAAGGAGACCTAGGATTTCTCCTATTCCATCCTTTAATGTTTTCAGAGTGTCTGCTTTGAATCCGAGGTTTTTGATCCATTTGGAGTTGATTCTGGAGCAGGGTGATATATAAGGATCTAGCTTTAGTTTTCTACAAGTAGTTAACCAATTTTTCCAGCACCATTTACTGAAGAAGCTGTCTTTCTTCAATTCTATTTTTTTTAGCTCCCTTATCAAAGATTAGATAGCTATAAGTCTGTAGGTTCATTTCTGGGTTTTCAATTCTATTCCATTGGTCCTGAGGTCTGTTCTTGTGCCATTACCAAACTGTTTATTCATTTGGCTTTATAGTAGAGTTTGAATTTTGGTATTGATATTCCTCCAGCAGTGTTCTTTCCGTTGAGGAGCGTTTTTGCTATTCGGGGTCTTATTGTTCCGTATGAATTTTTGGATTGCCTCTTCTATTTCCTTGAGGAACGAGGTAGGAATTTTGGTAGGTATCTCCTTAAATTTGTAGATAGCCTTGGGAAGTATTGCCATTTTCACGATGTTAATCTTTCCAATCCTGGAGCATGGGAGTTTTTCCCATTTTCTAAGTTCTGTTTTGATTTCATTTTTCGAGTTTTTAAACTTTTCATCATAGAGGTCGTTCACTTCTTTGGTTAAGTTAATTCCTAAGTATTTTATTTTTTCTGGGGCTATTACAAATGGAGTTGCTTTCCTAACTTCAGCCCCACTTTTCTCATTGTTGGCATACAGAAAAGCCATTGATTTTTGAGGGTTAATTTTATACCCTGCTACTTTGTCAAAGTTTTCAATCAGCTTGAGTAATTTGGGAGTGGAGTCTATGGGATTCTTTAAATACATGATCATGTCATCTGCAAAGTAGGAGAGTTTTGTTTTTTTTTTCACTATTTGGATCACCTTTATGTGTGCATCTTGCCTTATTGCTGTAGCTAGGCATTCTAATACTAGGTGGGAAAGAAGTGGAGAGAATAGACATCATTGTCTTGTTCCTGCCTTAAGAGGAAATGGCTTTAGTTTTTCACCATTGATTATAATGCTGGCTGTAGGTTTGTCATATACAGCATTTATTGTATTGAGGCATGTTCCATGGTTTCCTAATTTTTCCAAATCCTTCATCATACAGGGGTGTTGGATCTTGTCGAACGCTTTTTCTGCATCTATTAAAATAACCATGTGGTTCTTATTCTTGCTCCTGTTGATGTGATGAATAATATTAATTGATTTGTGTATATTGAACCAGGTTTGCATCCCTGAAATGAATCCTGTTTGATCATGGTGTATGATTTTTGGATGAATTGTTGACGTCAATTGGCCAAAATTTTGTTGAGAAGTTTTGCATCAATGTTCATCAAAGAAATGGGTCTATAGTTCTCTTTCTTTGATGAGTCCCTGCCTGGTTTTGGGATAAGGGTCATGATGGCTTCATAGAATGTGTTCGGTAGTGAACTTTCTCTTTCGATTACATTGAAGAGTTGGAGGAGTATTGGTGTGAGCTCAGCTTTGAAGGCCTTGTAGAATTCCGCTGTAAAACCCTCTATTTCTCTACTTTTCTTAGCTGGGAGATCTCTTATTGCTGTTTCTATTTCAATGCTAAATATGGACCTGTTAAGATGGTTTAACTCCTCTTATTTTAGTATTGGCGTGTCAATATTTGCTAGGAAAAAGTCCATTTCTGCCAAGTTCTCAAAATTATTAGCATAAAGTTTTTTTTGTTTTTTTTGTTTTTTTTTGGTTGGTCGTGGGCCTGAACTCTGGGCCTGGGCACTGTTCCTTAGCTCTTCAGCTCAAGGCTAGCGCTCTACCACTTGAGCCACAGCACCACTTCCGGCTTTTTTTCTTATGTGGTGCTGAGGAATCGAACCCAGGGCCTCATGCATGCAAGCAAGCACTCTACCACTGAGCCACCTTCCCAGCTCAGCATAAAGTTTTGAGAAGTATTCCCTTAAAATGTTCTGAATCTTGGTTTTTTCCGTGGTGATATTTTCATTCTCTTCTTTGAGTTTATTTATTTGGGTGTGTTCTCTTCTTTTTCTGATAAGATTTGCTAAGGATCTGTCAATTTTGTTAATATTTTTGAAGAACCAACTCTTTGTTTTGTTGATTCTTTGTATAGTTTTTTTTTTTGGATTCTAATTCATTTAATTCTGATTTAATTTTAATTATTTCTTTCCGTCTACTGGATTGGGGTTTATTTTGCTGCTCTCTTTCAAGAGGGTTCAGATGCCTCATTAAATTGTTGGTTTCAGATCTCTCCAATTTGTTGATGTAGGAACTCAGAGCTATAAACTTACCTCTGAGTTCTGCCTTTGCTGTGTCTCAGAGGAGCTGGTAATTTGTGTGCTCGTTTTTGTTCTACATCATGAACATTTGAATTTCCTTTCTAATCTCTTCCCTGACCCACTGGTGATTCAGCAGTGTGTTGTTCAGCCTCCATGTGTTCCCAGACTTTCTTTGGTGGCTTTTGGTGTTGAGTTCTAATTTTATTCCCTTGTGGTCTGAGCGAATGCAATGTAAAACTTCAATGTTTCTGAATTTGCACAAGTTTGCTTTGTGGCCTAAAATGTGGTCTATTTTAGAAAATCTTCCATGTGTTCCTGAGAAAAACGTGTATTCTGATGCTGCTGGGTTAAATATTTGGTAGATGTCTGTTAAATCTAGTTGATTTATGCAGTTGTTTAGATCTGCAGTTTCTTTGTTGAGTTTTTGCGGAGTTGATCTATCTAGTGGGGAGAGTGGTGTGTTAAAATTCTCAACTATTAATGTCTTTGGATCTATGTGGGAGTTGAGGGAATATAGTGTTTCTTGGATAAATTTGGGTGCTCCTTTGTTTGGCGAATAGATATTTAGAATTGTAATATCCTCCTGAAGGAGAGATCCCATAATTGGTAAGTAGTGACGTACTTTATCTCTTCTCACAAATTTTAATTTGAAGTCTATTATATCTGATATTAGGATTGCAACTGCCGTGTATATTTAGGGCCGTTTGCTTGGTAGATTGTGTTCCTGCCTTTAACATTGAAAATGTGTTTCTTTTTACGGGCAAGATGTGACTCCTGAAGGCAGCAGATAGAACGATCTTGCTTTTTAATCCCACTAGACAGTCTATGTCGCTCAATTGGAGAATTAAGTCCGTTAAGTTTGAGAGATAGGACTGAGATGTATTTGCCATGTTATCCACCTTTTTGGGGGCTGTGACAACTGTGTCTTTCCTATGATTCTTGGATTCTCAGTTTGGGTGCAGTTTCTTGGCATTTATTGTGGTTTTGTTGGTTTTCTATGTGTAGGACATCTTTAAGAAACTTTTGTAGTGCTGGTTTGGTGGAGATGTATTCTTTCAATTTTTCTTTGCTATGGAAGGCTTTTATTTGGCCTTCAGTTATGAAGGAGAGTTTATCTGGGTACAGTATTCTTGGTTGATAGTTGTTTTTCTTTAGGTCATGGCATACATCACTCCAAGGTCTTCTTGCTTTGTCGTTGCTGAGAAATCTGAGGTGATTCTAATTGGTTTCCCTTTATAGGTGATTAATCCTTTATCCTTGACTGCTTTAATGATCTTTCCTTGGTCTGAATTGATCCTGTGTGGATTATAATGTGAGGGTAGGATGTCCTAATCTGGTCAGGTCTATTTGGTGTTCTAAAAGCTTCTTGTATCTGAACAGGTCTATCTTTTTGCATTTTTGGGAAGTTATCTCCTAGGACCTGTTAAACAAATTTCCTACACCATTAACTTCTGTTTCTCAGTGCTCCTCTACACCCATTATCCTTAGATTAGGCCTTCTGATCGTGTCTTCCAAGTGTTGGATAGATCTATCATATTTCCTGGACTTGACTTGGATGGTTGTATGTTCTTTCTCTATAATATCTAGGCTGTCTTCAATCCCTGAGATTTGATATTCTGCATGGTCTAACCTGCTGTCCAGACATTCTACTTTGTTTTTTATTTCTTTTCCTTCTAGTTTGTCAGCTTTAGTGGTTTCAAATTCTTTGTTGAAGCTTTGTTTTAGATCTTGTATGAACTTCTTTACTTCCTTAATTTGGTGTTCAGTGTTTATTCTCAAATCACTTAGTTGATTGGTTATGGTTTCCTTGGACTCCCATTCCTTCTGTTTGGTTCCATTCAGCATTCCCTTTGTGGTCTCCCTGACTTCCTTCAGCTTTTTATTAATGGATTCCATGAATGCCTTTAGTGATCTTTGAGTATTCTCATCTTGCTCTCTCAATTCCTTTATTACTCTTTGCTTACCTTCCTCATGTTCACACCATTCCTGTAGTTCTCTTTGAGTGTTCACAGCCTGCTCACACCATTCCTGCCTTTCTTTTTGAGTATTCTCAAACTGCTCACACAAATCCTGTATCAGTTTTTGAGTAGGTTCCTCACGCTCATGATATTCCTGTATAAACCTTTGGATTGCCTCCTCTCTCTCACTATCATGCTCATACAGAGTCCTTTTTTTGTTTTCAATCTTTTCATTTATCATGTTTGCCAGCAGTGTTTGTAGAGCTATTTGGGAACTCTACTCTGGATTATTCATTATCTATTCTGTCCCTGATTATCATGAGTGGGAGTTCAATACCCGGAGTTGCCATGTTTCTTGTGTTTCTTTGGCTTACTCTGCCCATTTGGGATGAAAATAACACCAGTTTTGTGCTAGAACACTATCTTAAGGCAAGCATCAACCAAAGTCTCTATTTGCACAGTCTATAGTCTGCAGATACAATGTAATTCAACAGATAAATCTATTCAACATCAAACAACTATATATTAATGGGCTACGAACCGCAAAGAAGAATTTGGTAAACCAGAAATTATTAGGTTTAGGGAGAGATGTGAGTAAAAAATAGGAATAGAGTGATGTGGCAAGGCACAGGGAGAGTTAACTTAACTAAGTCCTATACTCAAAGCAGGAAATAGGTTGGATAGTATGAAAGGAGAGAGAGAAAATAAAGAAGAAAGAGAAAGGAAAAAAAAGAGACCCGACAAAATAGAAAAGTAAAAATTAAAAATATGCAGGATTGAAAACAAACTATTCAGAGAAGAATGTGCATATAATGAGAGAAGAGGAGGTATATAAAGGAGATGTGAAAAACTTAAAAATAGAAATACTTAAAATATCATATAGGTTTAATGAGGTAGTACTGCTATTAAAGAATTTAAGCCTAAGAGGTTTTGAATTGAGTAATAAATTTGTGGATTAAATGTGTACACAATGGGGGATAAGGCCTAATCATCGACTACGGGTTTATCTGAGGATGCGCAGAACAACAATTAATTCACATAAAGAAGAATGAAGGAGAAGAAAAGGTGAAAAGGATAAGAAAGAAAGAAAAAAGATCTGAAGTTTAGTAGAGCTAAACAAAAAAAATTAAAGAAAAAAAAAAGAAAGAAAGAAAAACGCACACACTCATATACCCCTAAAATAAAAATTATAAGAGGAAAAAAAGTTACTAGAAAAAATTTTTTTCAAAAAAGGTAAAAATTAAAAATTTTTTAAAAAGTTTTAGAAAAAAAATTTTTTTATAAAATGTACAAAAAAAAGAAAAAAAGTTATTTGATTTTTTTTGGAGGGGTGGGGAAAATTCTGTATCTCCCTTGTGTCCATAACCAGCCTCTTGTTGGAGTCTCTGGTCTGCTTGTGGTGATTGATTTTCCTGTGGCTTGCTTGGTTTCTTAAGTCAGTTTGTTTGAACAGGCAGAAAAATGCTCTGCTTTCTCCAATGTTTTGCCATCCTCCTCCCAGGTTAGTTCAATGGGAGGGAGATCTGCTTTGAGTATCACAAAAGATGGAGATGGGTTTTTCCTCACGTTTGTAGATGCTGTGATGAGGCTAGGTTCTGGGTAGAGTTGAGGCCTTTCAGCAAACAGTAGCTTTTCCCGGGGGCTGGTTTGTGAGAAACTCACAGAGCCGAGCCTGGAGCCACTCTCAGGGTTTATGTTACTGAATTTCAATTGATTGTCAAGGCTGCTAAAGGGAGGGGCAGCCTCTGGCTCTGATAACCCAGTGAAGAAATCCACTCCTGGGGCTGGTGCCCTTGCTGGGTGACTTTTCCCTGGGTGGAGCTGAGTCTGGCAGGTCAAGTTAGGTTCTTGTGACCTGCTAAATGACTCTAGTTTTCTTCCAAGGCCTGAGTTGGAGCTAGCAGCTCCACTGAGCTTTGTCAGTATCCAAGATGGAGATCTCCGGTACTGGGGGGGGGGTGGCCTTCCCTCCTCTGCTCCCTGAGAAGGAGTCAGGATTGTTAGGTTTCTACTCACTCTGAGTCTTGGTTCCTGTGTCATCTGTGGTCTGCGAACTGCAGGATGAAGATGCCTGCTCCTTGTCTGTTCTTTCTGTGTTGAGTAGAATTTGCTCGCCCACCATGTGTGGCTCCTTCGTCCCGGACTCTGTTTTGCAGGTATGGCGGCTACAGCCACCACTGCCACCGCTGCTGCCACAGCTGCAGCTGCTGGCAAGTGCTCAGATCTGTCTCCTTGCCTGAATTTTCCTTCTCTGGCCTAACCCTCTTTACTGTGATGGTACACTTGGTGTGATTCTCTGGCTTAGAACTGTTCACTGGAACTCTAAAACTGCTTTCTATGCGAGAGCTTGTTTAGCCTCCAGCTTTTCCTCCACTAACTTCCCAGAACTCTGAATATATTTCTTTTTGGAAGTGTCACCATTTCCCTTGCTCTCTGTTTTCTCACTCACTGGTTTAGTTTTTATTATCATTATTATTAATATTATTATTATGGTGATATAGAGGGGTTAGTTACATTCGTGTGGTTATGACTACATTTCTTTTGTCTTTGTGCCTTGAACCTCAGGCCTGGGAACTGTCTCTGAGCTCTTTTACTGAAAAATGGCACTCACATTGAGTGACAGCTGTACTTCCACAAGTACATTTCTTTTTGAACAATGTCACCCTTCCCTTCATCTTTTCCAGTGTTCTCCTCCATTCCTACCAATAAGTTCCATAGTTCATTTTGAACATAATATCAACTGAGTACCACTACGCATCTGTTCATCCTTTGTCCCTCATTTCTAGGTCCCCTTTACCTTTCCAAAGAGATAAATGAAAAAAAAATTACAAAAATGAAAGAAAGTAAAGAAAAAAATCATCTTGATTCTGTTCCTGGTCACTGGTTATTTTTGAAGAAGGTTTTTTCTCTCTCTCTCTCTCTCTCTCTCTCTCTCTGTGTGTGTGTGTGTGTGTGTGTGTGTGTGTGTGTGTGTGTGTGTGTGTGTGTGTAAGTTTGTATGTGTCAGTACTGGAGCTTGAACCTAAGAAGCTGACTAGCTTTTTTACTCAAGGCTAACAGTCTATGACTTGAACCAAATTTGCACTTCTGGATTTTTGAATAGTTAATTGGAGATAAAGTTTTCACATATTTTCCTAGTTGGCCTTACTTCAATCCTCTTTCTTCAAATTTCAGGCTTCTAAATAGCTAGAGATACAGGTGTAAGCCACTGGTGGTGCTTGGCCTACCTTCTTTATGTTAAGTAGATGAAATTTAAAAGAAAGTTGCAACAGTAGTTCAAATGAAATTAACTTTCCCAGCTTCATTAAGTTTTAATACTTTGTCACACTTAATGTGTACAGAACAACATTTTTTTGTAGATGTTCCTGCAATTTGGTTTTCATCTTGGTTTTTCCTCATGATGAACTTGATTTTATAGCTTTTACATACGAAATATTGATAGGAATATGTCCTGAGTGCATTAATGATATCTTGTTGGATTTCATAGGAAATGGTGCAAGCTAAAACTTGTCATGATAAATTTGTGTGCCACACCCTGATGATATACCCACATTCTTACCCAGAAGACAGTAGTGCCTGTTACAAATCATTTAGATGTGACAAAACCTTGACTCAGACATTTTCTACCACCTCCCTCTATGTCCTTCTCTTAGCAATCCTGATTCTCCAGTGACCATGACAGAACCCTGATGGACCTTCTCAGTACACACAGCCAAGGTCACCAGTCAGGCATGGCACTCACATCGGGATGCGAGACCGGTGTTTGCTTTCTATGATTGCATGAAACAGGAACTGTTAGGTCCCTAAGCTGTCCACAGTCCTAAGGGTTCCTCATTGAGCATTCGAACATAAGAATTAAGGAGATATCAAATTCAGTCTTCTTTCTGCCAGTAATGCACGTTTTTCTTCTGCTGCTGTCATCTTCTGTTGAAATAAATGATCTGGGCTCTAGAAGCCATTTTGCTTATTCTAGACCCTTAGGGTTTTATGCTTAGACAAAAAGATATGTAGTGATAAGAAACTTAACATTTTTTCTATTCTATTATTACCCAAATATGTTTGCAAATTCTACCAATAATGCTTATTATTAAGAGACATTTATTTAACAGTCACTTTCTCAAATTCCTAACTTCCTCAATGAGCTAAGAGAAGCCACAGAAACTCTCGGGGGCAATTCAGTTCGACCTCTTATTCAGGAAGTAGTGCCAGTGTGCTAGACCTCCAAATTGAACAAAGAATACTGCTTATATCTCAGATTACCCACCCAAACTATACCAAAGAAATCTAAGGACAAGAGATTAGTCTGACTTGGGAACGAACAACACAGATTTAAAAAAAAGATGAGTTCTAAGTTAACAGAAACAAAAAGAAATTTTTGTTTATTCATATAAAAAATATACTTGGGTAAATTTGGGTGCTCCATTGTGTGGTGAATATTTAGAATTGTAATATCTTCCTGAAGGAGAGATCATTTTATTAGTATGTATTGACCTTCTTTAACTCTCCTACATAATTTTAATTTAAAATCTATTTCATCAGATATTAAGACTCCAAGTCCTGCATTTTTTGTGGGCATCTAGTATATACATTTTTTCAAATTTGGGGAGGGGAAGGGAAATAACAAAATGATGAACAAAGGATATAGGTTGACCCACTGTAACAATTAAATGTACTCAACACTATGTTGAAAACGAACTTTACATCTTCAGGGGTGGTGGGAGAGGAGTTGGGAAGTGGGGAAGGAAGGTGGCAGGAGAAAAACAAAGGAGGAGGTAATAGCACTTGATGGGAAATGTACTCATTACATTACTGAAGTAACTGTAATCCCTCTGTACAGTATTTTTACAATAAAAATATATACAAATAAAAAGTTACATTTCTCTTTATCACTTAATTGTGGTTATATGTATTTGGTACTAGCTTCTTGAAAGTCCTAAAGAACTCTTTCACATGAACTCATCTTGGTAATTTTTTGTTGCTGTTGTTGTTTTTTGTTGTTGTTTTTTATTGTGAAAATACCATACAGATGGGTTACAATTATATGGGCATGGTAATCAGTACATTTCTTTTTTTTTTCTTTTTTTTTTCAATCGTGGGCCTTGAACTCTGGGCTTTGACCCTATCCCTCAGATCTTCAGCTCAAGGCAAGCTCTCTACTGCTTGAGCCACAACACCACTTCCGGTTTCCTGGTGACTTTTTGGAGATAAGAGTCTCACGGACTTCCTCAGTTCACAGCCTCCTGAGTAACTAGGATTACAGATTTGTGATACTGGCACCCGGCATGAGTACATTTCTTATCAAGCAATGTTTCTTCCTCCTTTGTTTCCCCTTTCCATCCCTTCCCATCACCACCTCGACCCCCCCCCCCCGGCCAAAATTGTAAAGTTCATTTTTCAACATAATGTCTTTTACATCTCATTGTTGCAATGGGTCCTGTATCCCTATTTAAACAATGTGTTTTTTCTTTCCCCTCCAAAAATTATACCAACATCAAACACAGTGAAAACAGGGGTTGTACCATGGGGGAGGGACATACAAAGCAACAAAGAAATCATCTTGGAAAAATGATATTAAGTGAAGTAAGACAGGCCCAAAGAAACATAGGTCCTAGGGTTTCCCTTATTTGCAATAACTAGTATATGTCTGAGACAAGCAGAAACGGTCAGATAAGTTGATATTAGGTGAAATGAAGTCCAAGCTTGAGTTTTTTTTAATACATTTTCATTTGAAAAAATCTGTAGAGAGGGGTTTCAGTTACATGAGTGAGGTAATGTGTACATATACTCTCAGGAACTGTTACCTCATCCTTTGTTTTTCCCCTACCATCCTTTCCCTCTCCATCTCCCCAAATACTCTCTCCTTTCCCTCCACAAGTTGTAAAGTTCCTTTTCAACATAGTGTCTTGTACATCTCATTGTTACAATGGGTCAACCTCATATCCCTATTCAAACTTTTTTTTTCCTTTCCCCTCCCCCAAATAGAAAAATGTATATACAAGATGCAGGGCACGAGAATCAAACCCAGTGAAAACATGTATTATACCGTGGGGGAGGAACATACCAAAGGAAAAAAAAATCACATAATACATTATAAATACATTTTAAAAAACTGTAGCAAGCAACAAAAAATACGTGTTCTTGTATATTAACCCCTCTGTACAGCATCTTTACAATAAAACAATTTTAAAAAATAAAAAAATTAAAAAATATATGAAAACTCTAGCTAAATAACTAGTGTATGTTTAAGACAAGCAGAAAAATTCAAAAGCTATGTACATATGACCATATAAGATGACAGTAATTCATTGATTTTCTCCCTCTATGCCTTCCCTCCTCCCACTCCAGCCCCCATCCTTGCCCGCCGCCACAAACTTATTAAGTTCATTTCCAATATAGTGTCTTGTGAGTATCATTGCTGTAATATGACATCTTTTGTACTTCTTTCAGCATTTTGTTATTTCCCTTCTGTTCCCCAAATCAGACAAATACATGTACAAGATGGAGAGTACCAGATTCAAAGACAGAAATTGCAGGGATACAGCCAATGGAAAAAGAAAAAGGAAATAATAAAAGAAGAAAGAACTAGCTGTAGTACATTGGCTACATCAAGATTGACAAATAAAGAACTACTGTTTCAAAGTGTTGGCATTCATTTAATTTAGCATCATTTTATGTGGTCATATGTTCATACTTCTTGGGCTATTATGATCCTCTGTTAGGACTAACTTAGGCTAACACTAATCATTGCAAATGAGAGAAATCACAGAGCCTAGGTTTCTTTGGGCCTGGCTTACTTCACTTAATATGATTTTTTTCCAAGACTTTCCATTTCCTTACAAAAGGGACAATGCCATTCTTTCTGATAGAAGCATAAAATTCCATTGTGTAAATAGACCATATTTTCTCTATCATTCATCTATTTTTTTTGGGGGGGGTCCGGTCATGGGGCCTGAACTCTGGGCCTGGGTGCTGTCCCTCAGCTCTTCAGCTCAAGGCTAGCACTCTACCACTTGAGCCACAGAGCCACTTCAAGCTTTTTTCTTTTTGCTTATGTGGTGCTGAGGAATCACACCCAGGGCCTCATGCATGCAAGGCAAACGCCCTACCACTGAGCCACCTTTCCAGCTCTCATTCATCTGTTGAGGGGCATGTGAGTTGGTTCCCTATCTTAGCTTTGGTAAACAATTCTGCTACGAACATAGTTGTGCTCGTAGCATTAGTGTGGCCTAGTTTGAGATCATTGGGATAAATACTGAGGAGTGGGATTATTGCATCTTAGGGGAGTTCTATATTTAGTCTTTTTAGGAACCTCCATACAGTCTTCCAGAATGGTTGAAACAGCTTACATTCCCACCAACATTATAGTAGTGTTCCCATCTAGCCACAACTCTGTCAGCATCTGTTATTATTATTATTCTCTGGATAATGGTCATTCTAACTGAGATGAGGTGGAATCTAAAGGTGGTTTTGGTTTTGATTTGCATTTCTTTTTTAAAAAATACGCTTTTTATTGTAAAAATATTGTACAGGGAGTAACAGTTACATGATTAAGGTCATGAGCACATTTCCTATTGAGCATTGTTGCCTCCTTTGTTTTTGTCCTACCATCCCTTCCTTCCTCACTTCCCATACTACTCCCCTCCTCCCCCTTGCCAAAGTTGTAAAGTTCGTTATCACCATCTCATTTTTACAATGGGTCAATTGGTATCCCTATTTAAACATTTTATTTTTTCCCTTCCCTTCCTCAAATTACAAAAATGTATATACAAGACACAGGGCACTGAAATAAAACACAATAAAAACAGGGGTTAAACAGTGGGGAAGGAAGTCATCAAAGAAAAAAAAATCACATAGTACATTATAAATACGTTAAAACCATAGCAAGAAAAAATAAACCACTTGTGTCCCTGTCTTTGGCTTCATTTCTTTTAATATCATCTTTTATTGTCATATGTACATAGCTTTTGAACTTTTCTACTTGCCCTAGACTTATACTAGTTATTACAAATTAAGAAAACCATGGGACCTATGTTTCTTTGTCTTACTTCACTTAATTAATTTTTTCCATGTCTTTCCATTTCCTAACAAAGGGATGGTGTCATTTCTGACAGGAATTGCCAGTGCACACTGAGAATAAACAAAGATTAATACAGGAATTTCATGAGCATGAGGAAACTAATAAAACATTAATGCAGGAATTGCATGAGTGGGATGGGAATAGACAAAGATCAATTGAAATTCATAGAATCCATAAACAGACAGGAAAAGGAATCTAGGGAGGCCACAAAGGAAATGCTGCATGAAACTCAACAGAAGGAAAGGGAGTCCAATGAAATCATAGTTAATCAAGTAAGGGATTTGAGAATGAACTCTGAAAGCCAAATTAAGGAAGTAAAGAAGTTTGTACAAGATCTAAAACAAAACTCCAACAAAGAATTTGAAGCCACCAAAGCCGACCAATTAGAAGGATAAGAAATAAAAAAGTAAACAAAGTAGAAAGTCTTGACAATAGGTTAGAGCATACAGAAGATAGAACCCTGGGATTGAAGACAGCCTAGATATTATAGAGAAAGAACAGACAACTTTTCAAGACAAATCCAAGAAATGTGATAGATTTATTCAACATTTAGAAGACACCATCAGAAAGCTTATTCTGTTGATTTGCATTTCTTTTATGACCAGCAATGTTGAACATTTCTTCAACTGTCTATTGGCCATTCTGATTTCTTCTCTAGAGACGTCTCTTGTTTTTACAAATTTCATTCTGTTTTTCTCTGAGGAGCTGGAGAGAATTCTTGTGAATTTCTCTCATTTATTTAATTTTTCTGTGTTTATTAGTAGTGCTTAGCCACTTGACTTCAAGCTCTCATTGCCTATCCCCACAACACTGGCATTCTACCACTTGAGGCTTTTAGTTGTTATTTGGAGAAAGAATCTGCTTGGTTTTCTGCCCCAGATGGCTTTGAATATTGAGGGATCAACAGATCTCAACTTCCTGAGTATCTAGTATTTTAGGCATGAAATGAAACTTAGAATTTGTGATCCTTAAATGGAGAAAATTTGCCTAATTGCAAAATTATTTGTTTTTTATTTTATTTTTGGAAAAAAGTGTCTCTCACACTTTCCCTTAGGCTGGCTTCAAACTAAATCTCCCTGGCTTCATTTTATGCATGTTGTGATTACAAGCATGCACCATAATATCTTGCACAAAACAAGTTTTTGAATAACAAACTAGTAAGTCAGAGACCTTCACATTCTCAAAAATAAAAATGAAATGTTACACCAAGACTTCCGAGTAGGAGTTCTCACCTGTAAACCTAGCCACTCAGGATGCTGTGATCTGAGTATTGGGGTTCAGAGCAAGACTAGGCAGAAAAATCTGAGAGACCCTTTTCTTCCAATTAGCTAGCAGAAGTCTCGGACTAGAGCTGTGGCTGAAGTGGTAGAGCACTGTCCATAAAGCAAAGAGATAAGGGTCAGCACCGAAGCCCTTTGTTCAATCCCCCAATGTTAGCAACAAAAACAAAGAGAAAGGCAAAGCAAGGAAAATGATATTTTTTTTCTAGGAAGTCAAATGCAAGAGGATTCCTTTGAGTAATTAGACCTCCAATTATCTTTCTTTTTATTAGCAAATATTAATTATATAAATTATAAAAATATTAATTATTATATATCCACACATGGATACAATGTATCATAGTCATATCCTCCTCCATCACCTACCCAGTCTTATTTCCAGTTAACCACTAAACAGCTAGAAACAAGAGAGGTAGCACAAGTGGAAGAGTCCTAGCCCTGAGCAATAAACATAAGGGACATTACCAGGTCCTGAGTTGAAACCCTAGTACAAGGACCCCCCACAACAAAAATAAAACAAGCTATAGCATATAATTGTCTACAGGAAATAGTAATATCTGTCATTAAGCTCCCACACATTATAAATAACATGAGGAAACAAATTTTCAAAGCTTTTTGAATAGCATTTTATTCTCTGAGAATAACAGAGTAACAAGACATTGCTCTTGTCTGTTCTGTCGCATGATATTGGATACAAGTACAGGATATTCTCCAGAAAGAGTCTCTGCACAACTTCTAAGGAAACAGAGGCTGCCTTCTTTTTTAAGGGTGAAGGAAATACTTTGTATCTGGTTTTAGATGCCTGTGAATCTATGGGAATTCATCAACATATTAAAATTTACATATAATTTATAGCATTATATCATATAATAATAAGGGTCAATTAAGGTACTTTAAAACTAAGCAAAGAATAAGTTTAATTTCTAACCAATCAACAACAAACAAGGAAAAAGGAAAAGAAAATGAAACATATCTTAAGCAGCAGGCTGGTGGCTGGAACCTAAAATCCCTGTTTTTAAGGTGAGAACAGAAGGACATTGCTTACAAAGCAGCAGGAGCAGCCAAGTTTTGGGGAAATAATATGAAGATCACCAACATAAATTTTAGTAGAATTCAAATGCTGCTGGCTCATCGCTATAATTCAAGCAAGTCTGTAGGGTGAGATCTGAGGACCACCTTTTGAGGTCAGTCCTGGCAGGAAAGTGCATGAGGTTCTAAGACTACAATAAAGCCACAAATGCAAAAAGTAAAGATGTGGGCAAAAGAGACCATGGACAGAACTCTAGTCTGGACTTTAAGCTCTCAGAATAGACAAAAACAAAAACGAACGAAGAAAAAAACAACAGAAAAATGGGTGGGAATAGAACTGATGAGGTCCTGGGTTACTAAATCCAGTAATGTAAAAATGTAGCCTAATCCAAACAAAAAAGAATAAATTTATTACACACTGGTATATAGAAATTTATTTAGTGAGAATACAGAAGGAATATCAAATGTAAAAAATGCCATAAAGGTATCTTTCTTTCTCTTTCTTCTTGCTAGACGGGGACTCGAACTCAGGACCTGACACTTTGGTTCATTGGCTATCTGTCTACCAACAGGACCACACCTCCATCACCACATTCTGATGGTATCAGACTCTCATGCTTCTCTCTAGCAGCACTTGCGTCCTTTCGTGTGCCTATTGGTTTTGCATGTGACTTTCCAAGGACTGCTCCAGCTATAGCCTCTTGAAGAGGGAGAGGTAAATAAGGGCCCACTGCAAAATCTCGTCTAAACTGAGTGGGGTTCTTCTTACCTGTGATCTTGCTATAGAGGAAGTGAGGTGTGTGGGTGATGGTAGGAAGGCAGCCCAGATGGGGAAAAGAATCAACTGGGCTCTGCACTTACCACCCTCAGCCCTCAGTTTGCAGGGCCACAGCTGTCTGGAGGTTGGCCTCAGGAGGCCCCACTTTTCCCTGCTCTGTGCATTCTCATGGAGCTCCCCATGAGAGCATGAGTTCCAATGATTGCAGTGACCATGCTACAGCCCATCGGATTTCATTCTGCAACTGTAGCCACTACTGAAGCTTCCCCTGCACCTACTGCTGCCTCCTTTTTGGCCACTTGCCCTCATTCCTCGCCTGTCAGTGCCAATAAGGGCCTCCATGATCACCCCTCCACCCATGCACCAAATGTCCTCTGGACTTCCAGTGACTCCTGGTAGTCAGTAGGACCACATGTCCATTAGAATGACATAAAGATAAATGTTACACAGAAACATGAAGAACTACTATGATGGATTGACCTTCATGGCCTCTGATAATGGAAGCTTTATCCCCATAAGTTTTGCATCACTATAAATTTTTTATTTTCCCACAGAACCCAATATATTTTCCTTCTGCTTCCTTTATTGGGTTTTGTCTTACTATTTCCAAAGAATTATGCTATCACAGACTGGTGCCATGTCTCTGGTGAGAAGAACCAAGAGGTAAAGGATATGGGACCTAGAAAATCCCTCCTTACCAGAAGAGTCCACCGCAGGTCAGAAATGCAAATCTTAGGAGAGTGGGCACAGAGGCTGCCTCCCTCTCTAAAGTATGGCTCTCATCTGGAGAGGATTTCAGAACACCTCTAAAACCTTGCCATTAGTTGCCTAAAGGCAGCTATTACCGAACAGTATATTGAATTAGCTCCACCACCAAAGAAACAACCACATCTAGTACATTGAGCTCACAAGGATAGCATGGAGTTCCAGTGAAAATGATCTTTAAAATGAAGAAATGACACTGTCTAAGATACCAAGAAAGAATGGGAATGACACTGGAATAGGCAGAAATACTTTGTGTGCAAAAGAGGGGGACAAAAGAGATGAATTACAGTTGATTGGGAAATGGGCAGTGACAGAGAAGAAGCTAGTAAAGACAATGAATGTGAAGATGGAGAGTGTGTCATGGAAATCACAGATGGTGCTTCTTGTGCAAGTAGTTAGTCTTTGGCAAGTGATGATAGGAAACCTCAGCTTCCTAAGGCAAGACCTGGCTTTATTGCCTATCTGCACTGAAAGGGAAGAATCTCCTGCCTCAGTTTCCTAAGTTGTGGTATCACTATCATGCACTACCACATTCCTCTTTGAAACATTATCTTTCATGATAATTATTGATTTTCCACCTTTGACTTTGATAGTCTTGCATCTACATTTCTTTTTTTATGGAGGGGAGGGGGGGGGTCTGGTCATGGGGTCTGAACTCTGGGCCTGAGCGTTGTCCCTCAGTTTTCAGCTCAAGGCTAGCACTCTACCACTTGAGCCACAGCACCACTTCCGGCTTCTTTTCTGCTTATGTGGTGCTGAGGAATCGAACCCAGGGCCTCATTAATGAGAGGCAAGCACTCTACCACTGAGGCTACTTCCTAGCCTCCATCTATGTTTCTTGACCTTGGTATAAACATGTCTCTCTTTGGATATAAGGAAAGGAACATAATTCCAACAACTTCCCATACTGAAACACCTACCTTGGGTACTGTTAACTCACTTTGCTCATCTGGCTTCTGTGGAGACTGTCAATTTGCTCTGCTCCTTAAGAGGCCTGCCAGATTCTCAGCTGTGTACTAGAGGAACACGGAGGTGGAGGGTTTAAGATGGAAATGTGAATGAAGAAATTTACTTCACTGAAACTTCTGTTATTTGCCATATTTTTGCTTGTCATGTTTACCTTGCTCAGAGTTTACATTATTTTAATAGTATGATGAAGTAATAACATTTATTTTCCTCAGCATTTAAGTTTAGTTCTTCGTTTTCTTTGAGACAAAGTTCTAAGAAAAAAACAACTAACCTCATGTGCATTTCCACAAATGGATGTTTTCCTTTTCATATTCCCTTGTAAGACAATAATTCTTGGTTTTTGGAAAGTTAGGAAATAGAAATAGACTAAAACTTTAAACAAAATTCATTTATTTGAGATTTCAGTAGGCTTTGGATTTTTAGTCACTAAAATGTGTGTGATTGTGTTCAGTCTGGTCCACTCCAGTGAGAGCATCCTTCTTTACTAAGTTATTAACAAGTGAATGGATTGCCTGACAAAATTTGGAGATTTTGTTTTTGTTTTCTTGGCAGACCATTAAAACTTCCTTTAGAGAAAATAAAAATCACACTATCTTATCTTCATAGAGTCCACTATGCTTCAGGTAATTCATCTGTAACCTTTAGCACACAATCCAGTATATTTGCTTCTGGATTTATTGGAGCATTCTAGCTGCCACAAACAAGGGAAAATATGCAGCCAGTGTTCTCTGGGTCTGGATTACTTCCCTTAATGTAATGTTTTCCCAGTCTTTCCATGTTGTTACAAACTGTAGTCTATCGTGCTCTGTGATGGATGAGTGGGATATCTGTGTTTGTGTGTGCATGTGTGTGCAGATGTAAACTTATACATATATAGTACATTTGAGTGTTATCTGGGTATTGGAAAGTGAGAGACATGAGCCTTATCAACAGTCTTGAGTCTTGTTACCCTTGTGCATGGCCTGAGGTGACAACAGCTGATAGGCTATGAGGCATAGACAGAGGATGTTTCTCTCACCATCAACTTTAAGGTAGATATTGAGCTCAGCTTTCTCTAACCACGGGTCTTCTATTGTAGTAATCCAGCTAAAGATTCAAAGAAACTATTTTATTTTATTTTATTTTTATAGTCCTGCGTCTCTAATTCTCACCAGGGCACTGTCCCTGACCTACATTTTGCTTAAGGCTAGCACTCTACCACTTGAGCCAAAGTGCCACTGCTGGCTTTTTCTGGGAATAACTAGACATAAGAATCTGCCTGTGTTGGCCTTGAACTGCAATCCATAGATTTCAACTCCTGAGTACCTAGGTTCACAGGCATGAGACACCAGTGCACAGCTAGAAACTAAATAATAGGAGTATCCATTATATACCTCCACCTATCTTTGGAAAGATTTTCTAGCATGTTCTGACCAGACCAATGTTAACTACTAATCACTAA
The DNA here is from genome assembly GCF_024711535.1 of Dipodomys merriami. NCBI lineage: Eukaryota > Metazoa > Chordata > Mammalia > Rodentia > Heteromyidae > Dipodomys > Dipodomys merriami. The sequence goes on along the minus strand of NW_027206496.1, from coordinate 61,687 downwards.
GAAAATAATTCTTGACACACTCATTACTACAAAAGAAAACATTGAGCTAATCTCCATAATATGACGCAACATTGTATAACTCTTACATATAATACTCCCAATTTATCTCATTCTTGGATCTTCAAACCAACTTCTAATAAATATGAACATTTGTATGTGTAAAAGCGAGTGCATGATTTTGACCTGTGACTTAAGAAAATAGAACCTTGGGTTGGGAATGTGGCTTAGTGATAGAGTGCTTGCTTAGTATGCATGAAGCCTTGAATTTGATTCCTCAGTACCACAAAAAAGCCAGAAATGGTGCTGTGCCTCAAATGGTAGAGCACTAGCCTTGAGCAAAAGAAGCGCAGGAGCAGTGCCCATGATCTAAGGTCAAGCCCTTGGACTGGCAAAAACAAACAGGACTAGAATAAAATGGGAACTCTTAATCTTGTATGCACTTCTGAACTTTATAACTTGTAAAATATAATTTTAGCAAATTAGATTTGTTTAAAAATTGAAAACCTATATTACATGCTATCTAATATATGTGTTTTAAAATATAATTGATACCAATGAACCCATATTCTTTGAATAACATACTAATCAAACTTATATGCACCTTTGAAGAAGCAAATTTAAAACTTGGAAATTATTTGAAGAACTGAGACTTGGAGGATTTTCTACATTCTCAATATACCTTATTATGAACAGGAACACTTAATGTAGAAAGCAAAAAAATAGTGGTTCTCTGAAAGGAAGATTAGTAATATTTACCATTGAAAAAATAATTCAGGTAAACACAAATAGCACCCCAATTGAGTGCTCTTAGGGGCTAAAAAAGGTACCTAATTCCCTGGATTGTGAACAAGCATTCTGAAATGTATAGCGACAGATAAATACTATTATTAATGATTACCATTTGGTTTATTCATCTACAGGAAATCTCATTCGGTCTAGTTCTTTATATTGAACAAACATTCAAATTACTAAACTATACACAATGTTTCAAAGTTTACATTTTATGAAAATGAAGTGAAACAATATTGGTGCCCAATGAATGTGAGATGATGAGTTTTAAAGGGTTTCATATATCTTAAGACATTTGACTTACATGAATGGTCTGGGAGTATTTAAGATAAATGGATAAGTAGATTACATACATACACACACACATACATACATACACACATATGCATGTATATTTCAACAAGTACAATAAAAATCTTTAAAAATAAATCACGCCACTGGTAGCTGCAGATCAAACAATTACACATAAAGAATTCTTTTTTTAAAGACTGAAAATGACTCATCAGAATACTTGATGAAATTCATATTAGAGGCCCATTTCTTCCAATTCTATTACTGATGTGTCACTTCAATATGTGAATCCATTTATTGAAAGCATTTGTCCCTTCTTTTTGAATTTAATTCTAGGAGTCTCTACGTTCCTTGTTCTTGGTGAATAGCATCTTTTTTATGTTAAAGGTCAGGACAATGGTTGGGGGGTCTTTGTAGTTATTTGATATGGTAAAGATAGAGCCATCAACTACATCATCTCAAAACTGTTGAAAGTCACAGTGGCTGTGATCCTGGGAAGCAGAGGTCTATCTAAGTTTACAGGAAAGCCTGGAGAAATCTTCATTTGAACACATTCTCTAAGCTCAATAAAGGGCTTGAAGGGAGCTATCACTTCTGTAACATTCAATAATTCACTACCTAAGGGAAATTCGTGACTGATGGCAATTGTGACTTCAAATATCTTCTTATTTTCTTTGAATACAAGTTCTCTTCCTGGATGAGGAGCTTGTCCACTTCCAGCAGATCTATGCTCCTACTGTGTAATAGTGCTCTGAGGGACTGTTTTGGAATGGGGTCAAAATTCTCTTCCATTGAGCACTGTCTCAGCCCCATAGGCTGAGGAGAGTGGGAGGAGGTGGGGATGGCAGGGAGATGACTCCTTCTTCTAATACAGGCAAGGCTGCTCTGAAAAGAAGTCAGAGGATCCCTCTACAGATTAAATGTCCACAATTAGCCAAGCAGGAAGTACCTCAGCAGGGCTGAGTGAAGGAGTGATTCTAGCGGGAGCCATGACCCTGGGTCTTGGTCTGGCGCAGCCTTCAGCTCTGTCTTCTGCAGCTACTCCAGCTATTTCTCATGAAGCTCCAGTGTAGCCCAGCAGCTGCATGTCTGCTTCCAGCAGTGCCCCAGCTCCCCAGTCCTTCTTTGCTAAGGCACCAGAGCAGACCATGCACCGCTACAAATACAACATGCAGGAGATCATACCCTTGAAGCCCAGTATTCCCCAGACAAAGCCCCTATTCCCTGGGCTACCGCCCCAGCTTCAGCTCCAACTCCACCGGATAAGAAGGGACCTGATGCTCCCCCTATAACTCAGGTCAGATTTGTCACTTCACTAGCCCAGGAGGGGCTGTAAGAAAAGATCCCATATTGGGGAAGGCAGCAGATGAGACAGTTCATCTGCAGCCCAGTTCTGGCTCCCAAATTTTTGTGGATTTGGGGGTCTGTTGAAAAAGGTGGCCTGTAATTTTCTGGCTAGAAAGTTCATTCCTTCTCCATTCATAAAGTGTTTGGTGATTCCCAACTTGCCACTGATTACTGGGTATAGACTGGCAATCTAGGGATGCCCTTGCTGGTGGTTCAAGGCAGAGGCATTCAGGGAAAAAGGACAAAGCTGCTCTTCCTGTTATGCCTGGCCCTTGTCCCTGCTTGACCCCCTTCTACCCTGAGAGAATCCCACACCGTGTTTGTTGCTATGAATGGGTCTGTTAACCAGGTCCTTTACCTTGTGTTTACTCTGAAATTGGAGAGAAGTTGAGCCAAAGCTGCCCCTATCAAAGCTTGCCCCCACCCCATTTTCCCTGCCATTCATGGTATTGCAGGTTTGCCTTGGCAATATGTATATTGCCCTCTCTCTCTCTCTCTCTCTCTCTCTCTCTCTCTCTCTCTCTCTCTCTCTCTCTCTCTCTCTCTCTCTCTCTCTCTCTCTCTCTCTCTCTTGCTCGCTCACTCTGCATCTCTCCATTTCTCTTTTGCCTTTATTTTATTTACACTACTATGTATATACTATATCTGTATAGTATAGATATAGTATATACTTGTATATAGTACATGCTATATATATATATATATACTATATATATGCTATATATATACTATATACATAGCAGTGTACATATACTATTATAAATTTTGTGTTTTGTAACTTTGTAGCATTTTAAGTAAGGTTGTGTTTATGCTTTGCTGGGTACAATAAAGATATTCTATTGAATAAACATAGCATTAGAATGCAAAGAATACATGTCTTCTGTTACATTTTTCCTTTATTCATGCTTTCCCTGATTTTTTGAAAAATATCCTCCTCACTGAAATATTCTTTTGTTCCTTGATTATAAAATGAGTCCATTCTCCAGATAGAAGTCTACCGATAATTTTCCTATTCTTTCTGTTTTTATCTTCTTGAAAAAGCCCTCCAATTTGGGCACATGTGAAAGAAATGAAGTTGATTGATAAAGTTGCAGAATATCACTGTTCATTAAAATGTTAACCTCTTATAAATACGTTAGAAACAATAACAAGAAAGTAAAAAAAAATACTTGTGTCCCTATCTTGGGGTTTATTTTGCTTAACATCATCTTATCTGGTTGTATGTACATAGCTTTTGACCTTTTTTGCTTGTCCCAGATATATACTAGTCATTGCAAATAAGGGAAACAGTGGACCCTATGTTTCTTTGTGGCTTGTTTACTTCCCTTACTATAAATTTTTCCAAACCTTTCTGTACCATGTGATTTTTTTCTTTGTCTGTTCCTCCTCCATGGTATAACCCATGTATTCACTGTTTTTCTTGTCGATACTCTGCATCTTGTATATATAGTTCTATAATTTGGGAAGGGAAAATGCTTAAATAGGCATATAGGTTGATCCATTGTAACAATGAGATGTACAAGACACTATGTTGAAAACTGAACTTTACCATTTATGGGGGGTGTGGGGAATTGTAGTTGTGGAGGTGGGAGGGGAGGGATGGTAGGGTAAAAACAAAGGAGGAGGCAACAATGCTTGATAGGAAATATACTCATTACCTTGCTCATGTAACTGTAACCCCTCTGTACAGAATTTTTACAATAAAAAGCATATTTTAAGAAGCCAACCTTTTCTGTTTCAATTGTCTATCAATAAAAATGATTCAGAGGCTGTTGCTTCCCCATTGAAGATGAAGCTCAAATGATTTCATTGGCACTTCATGTTAGTCAAGTATGTGAGAGTTATTTCAAACCTGACATTGAAATCTTGTGTATTTTACATTCATCAGAATGCATAATTAGGAAAAAGAAGCATTCAACTTTGAAAATAACAGAGAAGTTCTAGATAAAAGTCACTGAGAAATTGCAAGATTTTCAATAACAGAAGTAGTACCACATCTGGTTTTTACTAGGGATAAGTGTCATGGATTCTTTTGCCCTGGCTGGGTGCAAAAATTAATCCTCACGGGGCTGGGATGTAGCTCAGTGGCAAAGCGCTAGCCTAGCAAGTGCAACGTCCTGAGTTTGATCCCCAGAACCAAAAAAGAAAAGACAAAAAAAAATACAGTTAATAAAAACCCAAACAAAAAATTAATCCTCACATCTCATCTTCCTAAGTAATCTTTACCACTCAGAGTGAGAATCGAGTTTAGAGTTTGTTTTCAAGACTAGTGCTCTACCGGTTGAGCCACAGTTCCATTTCTGGCTTTTTATTAGAGATGTGTCATGGATTTTTCGCACAGGATGGCTGCAAACCTTAATCCTCAAATCTTTAGCCTCCTATGTAGTCCTTACTACTCAGGGTCAGATAGAGTTTGTGTCTGACCATTTGGTTCAAGACTAGTGCTCTACCACTTGAGCCACACTTCCACTCCTGGCTTTTTTCCCTGGTTAATTAGCGAGAAAAATCTCATGAAATTTAATACCTGGGTGGTATTTTACCTCGATTCTAAAATCTTAGCCTCCTGAGTAGCTAGTGTGAGCCACCACTGCCTGGTTCTACACTTGGTCCCTAGCTTCAGGCCCCTGCTCTTCACTCCCTTGATATTATTGGCGGTGTCCTCGTTTCAGATTTCAATTGAGCTTAGTGTCCTGCGTCATTCAGTCTCTGGTTCCAGGAATCTATAGCAAGGCTGTTATGACATCTAGACTAACCATAAGGCAATAAGCCTGGGATAAACAGCGTGGTGTCCAAGCCTGCGGCTTCTTACATCTGTCACTGGGCGAATGATCCCAGGACTCATTTAATGCCACTGCCTTCTTGGAGGCCTCCTAGCTTCCTTACGATCTGACTGCAGGCATGTCATGACCTGGGGTGCAGGGCACTAAGGTTTCTCCTTCATTCCACTGCCATAAATGGGACTTTCAGAAGTCACTTCTCCCTTTTGAATCTTCATTTCACAGAAATTGTGCTTAAAACCCTGCATTCTGATCCTTCCTTCTTCTGGATCTTTGCCTATCTAGCAAGTTTGAGCTTTCTTCTGGTCTCAGAAAAGCCAGATGTTCATGCCAACAATTGTACTGATTCAACACCCAGTGACATGGGGGCCCTCTCTACTCCTCCACTTATGCCAGGCTCAAAGGTCTTTCGTACCTAGCATGCATCTTGATTCCTAGGAACCCAGGGCTATGATTTCCCTGAAGAGCCATGGGCTTAAAAACTTTGATGGAGTTAGGCACCAGTAGATCACATGTATAATCTTAGCTACTAAGGAGGCTTTGTTGTAAGAATCAAGGTTCAATTCAGGTTGAACAAGAGTCAATAACACTCCTCTTACAATACCACTGCATTCCAAGACGTGACCCCCCCAAAGATTCAAACCAACTAGAGATGTTCTCATTGTGTGTGGGGACTAGCCTTTCTATGAGCGTATTCCTGAGGGCTCCTCTTGATCCAGGAGCCTTGGAAGGGGCAAAAGCTTCCTCCAGCAGCAGGCTTATTTCCTGTCTATGACCAGCATAGGCCACATCCTCTAGCAAGCAGAACCTCCTTGTCCAAGTTGGGAGAGCTGCTGTCCCCAAGATATCTGCTGGGGAGATGCTAGGCAGCTTCATGTGCCTGTGGGTGAGTGGAACCATGGATTCTGCTAGTCCATCCAGCAAGGCTTCATCCAGAAGTCTATCTAGTGCCCAGCCAGCAGAGCCTGGTATCTCCTTGGGTTCCAGCATCCCTACTCTGCAATGTTAGGGAACCCACAGAGCCCACTGTGATGTCTTTGCACTCCAGTTTCAACATTCCATTGCCAGCCACCAGCCTGTCCTTTAACTGTGGGCCTTGGCAGTTTTACCCTCAACAGCATGGGACATTTCCAGATAGCAAGCAAGTCTAGATCTTCATTTGGAACCCTGAAGACTACTAATATAGGCTCATCGCCTGCCCCCTGACAACCTGGACAGCCTGGCCCTCCCAGCTCCATTTTCCAGCATGTGCTTAGGGGCCTTCGGAGCTCGGCTTCTGCTCCCTACAACTACACATGTCTCCTGGAAAGAGCCCTTGAACCTGTTGCGCCCCAGAGGTCAGGCCACAGTGAGGTCTCTCTGCCCCCAGCCTGGCTCCTAGCACAACCAGAATCAGGGCAGCACTCCCGGGCTCCACTGCAGACCTCTGACTTGGGTCAAAAAAGTTCCTGTGCTTGTGCAGTCCACAGTCAGCAGTCGGTAGTCCTGGAACAGGGGCATCTACTAAGGTCACTCCAGAAGAACTTTTGCACCAAGCAGGTTGATTTTGGAGCAGCTCCTCTTCTAATTGCAGGCCTGGTGTCCATTGAAGCAGAGCATGACACTGCAAAAGATCACAGTGCACAATAGAAGAACCTGACAAGCAATGGTCCTGTGCTCAGAAACCTGACAGAGACAGTAAATCAGGCTAGATTGTACCTGCTTCAATATCCTTGCCAAGAAATGTTTATTTTCACCAAGATATAAAGAGGAAACTTCTAACTCTATCTCTGACAAAGCAACTTGTACGAATCTAGACTTCCATAAACAATCACAAAAGTAGAAGCTATGTGAAAAATAAATATATGTATGTAAATATATATATAATACAAATATGTAGGAATATATATTTATATTAGCGTATTCACATATACAATGTGAATATGTATATAATGTATGTATGTATAATGTATAATGTATATTTATGTGTATATATCTATATATATAATGTACAGGAGAGAAAAACTGCATAGTATTTGGAGGAATAATTACCAAAATCTTCCCAATTTTCATTAAAAGCATGAACCCTTATATGCAGGAATCTAGCAGCTCAACAAAAGTCAATTAGCATAATCCCATAGATCCACACTAAAACACATTCTAATTAAATACTCAAAGACAGCAATCCTCCCAAAGCACAGAGACACAACTCCTCACACACAAGTGATCTTCAATGATATTATGACCAATTTTTCATTAGAAAAAAGAGTATTAGGCAGCAAGGGCAACAAATTCAAAGTGCTAAAAGAAAAGGACATATCTAACACCAACCTTTCTTTTATAACATTCCCCCCACCCCAGAGGTAGGGGCCGAATTCAGGGCCTTGTACTCACCAGGCAGGCACTCTTCCATTGAGCAAAATCCCCAACCTTACAACTACCCTTTCTAAAACAAAACAAAACAAAAAATATATTTCTTCTAAAAGTGAGAGATGCTAAATACTGAAGGCTCAGGCCTATAATCCTAACTACTCTGGAAGCTGAATTGTGAGGATTGTGGCTCAGAACCAGCCTGGACCTTGTCCCTTCAGGAGTAAATTGTGGGAGACAGGTGTCCTTAAGAAGGATGGAGGACTTTGTGCTGTGTCATTCCTGGAACAAGTCATAGGATAAGGTGGCCATCAAGAATGGAGGCTATTGGCTAGTGTCTCCACAGAAGCAATTTGTAAAATGCAGGAGTGCTCTCATAGGTCAGAGGACATTGACCACTGTATTAGTGGTTTCAAAAATTCCACAAAAATAACCATAGCAACCTCAAGTCCTCCTGGAATCTCTAGCAACATTCTTGGAGGCCTAAGAGCTACAGTGTCAATGGTGGCAGGCTGTAATTGGTCCACTTTTTCTCTGACCTCACTTGGTCTGAATCTGATTTGTCCATTTCCCCCATGATGTCACTATGCACAGTTGTGATTGCTCCATTGTGATAGGTCATGTAGGGTATATAGGAAGCCACTGTGCCCCAACATTTGTCAGTTAACAGTGCTGGGAGCTCTCGCTTGGTAAGCTGCTGGATTAACTCAAAGCTAGATTGATGATCTGTTTGGTTGCAGTTTTTGTTGGTTGGATTTTGGTATTTCTTTTTTACTTTTTGCCGGGTTTCCCATTATTTTATTGAGTTAATTTTTCGGAGACTTGCTACCTGCCTTCATAGCAGGAGGATCGCAGAATACAAAGAATCATCCCCGAGCTGCTTGAAGGAGGAGATCATCAAACAATACCAGACAAAAGAACTCCTTGACCAAGTTACCTGAGTGAAACTGTCCCATCACCACTTCACAGACACCGAGATGGCAATTTAAAATACGTCATATGGGAGAGTCCTCCAGGCATTGAATAGAGAATAAGATGGACATTTTTAAGGCTGGATGGCCCAGACACATCATCAAGTTGTACCTGGTGATGGAGAAAAAAGAGTATGTATATCTCTTCATGGAATTGGCCACTAGGGGCTACCTTCTGAAGTCTATCTGAAAATCCCACCACTTATATAAAGTTGAAGCCAGGAGATTCTTCAAACAAATTGTACTAATTACAGCAGAACACAATCGCACATTGAGACCTTAAGCCCAACAATATCCTTTTGGACAGCAAAGGCAATATCAAGGTTAGTTATTTTGGTCTAATCTGGTTCTCCCCGGGGCAGCTGCTGACAAATTTATGTGGTGTTGTGCTATTCCATACCCCTGAAATGTTCCTGCAAGAAAGAAATGATGGCTGGAACTGGCTTCACACCTGTAATCCTACCTACTCAGGAGGCTGAGATCTGAGGATCATGGTTCATTGCCAGCCCGGTCAGAAAAGTCTGTGATATTCATCTCCAATTATCCACTAGAAAACTGGGAGTGGCACAGTGGCTCAATTGGTAGAGTTCTAGCCTTGAGTTGAATTGCTCAAGGACACTGTTCAAGCCCCACAATTGGAAAAAGAAAATATGCCTACAAGGTGGAAATCTGGAGCTTAGGTGTCTTTTTATATTTTGTTGTAACAGGAAGATTTCCCTTTGAGGGGAGGATGTTATCCAGGTAGAGTCACTAGTTCTGAGGGCCAAATATGTTGGTCCATATAAACTGTCTGTTTGAGGACAAAATGTAATCTGCCAACTGGTAATTGAGGACCTGAGGGAGAGACAAATATTGAACAAATAATGGAGCACCCATAGCTTAAACAAGTTGCACAATATTCCCTGTGTTCTGATGAGCCAAGACTCAACAAGCTGGAACCCATCATTCTTAATGTGTGACATGAGGTACTACCTATATGAGATCCAGGGATCTATACAGGACAGATCATTCAATTATGCCATGGGCATGTACCTTTTAATTAAAGAAAACTTAGGCTGTCCAAGTAAAAAGAGTACCTTCAACAGTGCCACCGTGCCCAACTCTTGCAGATCTTTCCAACTTACCTCTCCCTATAGAAGGAGAGCCAGTGTACTTACCTGGCTTAACCATTACATCTTGTCATCTGAGTTTCAATTGCTTTATAATGTCAAGCAGTCACCTTTGAAGAGAGGCTTAGGTACCACTCTGCCTGCCATTCCCTTCTGTTTCTTGCAGAAGAACCCCAGTCCTAGCACAGTTCCAGGCCAGGATTCTGTGTTGTTTCCCTTGCCTGGTCTTTCTTTTTAAGCAGCAGTGAAAGATTCCTCTCTGGGGAGCCACAATTTGAGATCATAAACTGTCTACTAAGAAGCAGGGCTGGAGGAGGGCGGTTAGCAGAATATTCCCTTCCTTCTGGGTAGCCTCATAATTAGACCAAAGTATAATTTTAGGCGGAGTTTGGGCAGGATTGGAGTGGCTAGCGAATAGCTACCACTCTTCTCAGAATATGCTGCAGTATTCAGGCCCAGGAGCAGAGCAATTCTCGAGAAAGGGGTGGAGAGTATTATAAGACATCAAAGATAATAGCAGTTGAGAGCACAGGGACCTGTTATTGGGATGTGAAAGATTGCAAGAATTATACTCAAAAACGAATTATAGGAGGGATAATCCCTATACAGCCAAGGCTGCATAGAGAGATCATGTCTCAATCCAAAGGCTGGCTACTGAAGCCAGAGGAACTAATGTTTGCAAGCAATTACAAGTAGGAGATAGTGTTCTACCACTTGAACAACAATGCCACTTCCAGTTTTCTGGTGGTTAAATGGGGATGAGTTTCAGGGACTTTTCTATCTGGACTGGCTTTGACATACGGTCTTCAGATCTCAGCCTCCCAAGAAGCTAACATTAACAACCTAGGATTACACTCAGGAACAATGCCCAGACCCTGATTTCAAGGCCAAAGACCATACAACAAATAATAAAAAAAGGAAAGTAAAAGGGGACAGTGGGTGGAGAGATTCACCATTCATCAGATGCATGTCAGGTGTGAATGATCCAAAATGTAGGCTAGGAGCAGACAGGGAACCTACCCAAGACACAACTGATCATTTATTTGTGGAAACCAAGTAAAAAGTCAATAAACCAATATATGAAACAACTATAGAAAGATAAATAGTGCAGGTGAGAGTGCCAGAAAGAGTCCTTGTGAGTCAAGTGCTGGTGGCTAACACCTGTAATCTTAACTACTCAGGAAGCTAAGATCTGACGATCATGTTTCAAAGTCAGTCTCAACAAAAAAATGTCTCTGAAATTCTTATCTCCCATGAACTAGCAATAAAGCATAATTGGGAACTGTGGCTCAAATGGTAGAATACTATATTTAAGATTTTAAAAAGATAAGCAACAGTGACCAGGTCCTGATTTCAAACCCGTTCAAACCCCAGAATCCACATACATAGAGAAAAGGTTTCTGTGAAGAGGTAGCACTGAAGCCAAGACCTGTAGATTGAGAGGGAGCCAGCTTTGGGGGCATGTGACAGAGGCAATAGCTAGGGTGAAAGTCTCAGGGCTGGAATAAACCCCATATCAGGAGGAAGTGGTGTGTGGCTGGTTCTGAGTGAGAAAGAGAATGAGGTGAGGTACATCTGAAAAATGGGGGCCAGGTGGGCACTGGTGGTTCACACCTGTAATCTAAGCTACTCAGGAGGCTGAGGATTCAGGATTGTGGTTCAAAGGTAGCCTGACCAGGAAAGTCCATGAGAATCTTATCTCAATAACCAACTCTGAAAAAGCTGGAAGTGGTACTGCGGTTCAAGTGGTAGAGCACTAGCCTTGGGCTCAGGCTCTGAGTTCAAGCCCCAGTCCTCATACTTCAGCTTTCTGAATAGCTAGGATTACATGTGTCAGCCACCACAGACAGGCAACCCTTTATTATATATTATCTAACTTAATGGTTGTGACTTTCCCATTAGGAGGGCTCACTCTGAGCTCATCCTATTCTGGTTCACTTTCAGTCGATGGCCAGGTCAGTTTTCCCCTCTGGAACTAACTTGTCTGTGGGAGGAGGATAAAGCCCCTGAAGCCCCTTCCCTTGTTGGGTGCATCCTATATTGTAAGAGTGATGAAAGAGGTCCAAGATTAAAGCTGGGCTCCTAAGGTGGAGTTCCTATTGTGGGCAACCTGGGCTGGTGTGCAGCTTTGAACAAGTGACTCTGGGAAGATATGAAAAATAACCACACTTAAATCCAATTTTTTTCAAAATCCTCTTGAGAGCTAGAAGAGGAGAGGGGAAGGGAAGATATATTCTGAATAGTTTCCTTCCTGTTGTGACATTGATTGATACATTTTGCTCAAGCAGGAATTACTTCTTATCCTGGGAAGGTCCTCAGTTTACCTTCCCGTGGTTGAGAGTTGTATGAGCTAAAATCCTCAGCTGTCAGCTCTATTTGGGCTACTTGACCCAGAGAAGAGGGCGACCCTTTTTGCAAACTGCTCTGCTCAGAAGGAGGTCCAATTTTCTGGTTTTCAATAATGGGGACTAGGTGCTGCTAGAAAAAAGGATGCTATAAAATAGAGTGAGTTTGGAGCTCACACCCTTCAGAGGGAGGCCCAAACTGAGACCTGCTCTGAGGAAAAATCAAGGAACTGAGAGGAAGTTAATATTTTAGGTCATATGGCCAGGGAAGGCCTTTCTGTGGCAGAACTTCTGATCTAGCTGCTGAAAAGATGAACGAATTAAACAAAGTTTATTTTCCTTTTGTGTGTGTGTACAAGTACTGGGGCTTGAACTCAGGGTCCCATACACTTGCTTAGCTTTATCCTGCAAGGCAGATGCTCTACCACTTTAGCTAAACTTCTACTTTGAAGTTTTTTGCTAGTGTATTGGAGATAGGAGTCTGTCAGAATTGGCTTTCCAGACTGGGTTTGAACATGGATCCTTAGATCTCAGCCTCCTGATAAGCTAGGATCAAAGACAGGAACTATTAAGCATTCAGGTCCACACAAAGGTGTAGAAGAAGTTTCCAGAGAAGAGAAGAACAAATTTGCAAAGGCCTTGCCTGATTTGTCAACTTGTTGGATATTGTTTATTGATTTATTTTTGAACATGGGGCTTGAACACTGGGCCGGGGCACTTTCTTTCAGCTCTTCAGCTCAAGTCTAGCACTCTACCACTAGAGCCACAGAACCACTTTGGATTTTCTGGTGGATAATTTGAGATAAGAGTTTCACAGTCTTTCCTGCCCAACCTGGCAATCCTCAGATCTCAGCCTCCTGAGTAGCTAGGATTACAGGCATGAGCCACCAGTACCTGGCTGGATATTTATTTATATAGGAATACAGCAATATCCTTGTAAATAGGATGAAAAATATTTAAGTTGGTCACTCCATATGAGCCTCACTGGCTTTAAGTTTTCTCTTTGATAGTTAATATGAAGGAAAGCCACAGGGGGATTCACCTCAGTTTATTATAAAAGGATGTCTCTGGCGTGTTTTTACAACAGTGTGCACAATGTAAAAGATACTAATGTTATTCATGACATTATACACAGTAGTAGAAAGGTAGAAAACCAAATGTCTCTTGATGGGTAAACAAAATGTGGTATAACCAGCCAAGGGAATATTATTCAATCTTAAAAAGGAATGACATTCTGACCATGCTACAACAAGAATGAATCTTTAAAATACTGTGAAATAAACCATATTAAAAATAAAAACTATATTTATGATTCTACATATATAAGGTACCAAAACATAGTCAAATTTGCTGGCTACCAGTGGCCCACACTTATAAAACTAGCTACTTATAGGGCTGAGAACTGAGGATGGAGGCTTGAAGCCAGACTAGAAAGAAATGTTGCTGAAACTCTTATCTCCAAAAAGTGAGATACAGTAGAGGTGAGACTCAACAATAGAACTGTGGAGCACATGGGCAGCAAAGATGGCGTTGGGAGGGGGTTGAGTGGGCAGAGCCCAATTTACTATAGAGCACATGGGCAGCCAAGATGGCGCTGGGAGAGAGTAGAGTGGGCAGAGCCCAATTGATCTTCCGATCAGTGCCTAACCAGCCCATGAAGGCTCAGGTGCATGATAGGGTGTGACCTTGACAGTGATTGGTTCCTCTTCCTCCCTTGCCATGCCACCCGCCCTTTTTGTATTTAATAAGGGCTGCTCTCTGTTAATAAATGAGTTTTCTACCTGCTGGATTTGGCTCCCCGCTGCGTCTGATTGTCTCCTGGGCTGGGGAACGGGCGAGCGCCACACTTACCTTTCCTCAGACCCCATCCATCTTTCGTGGGACGGACGAAGACCCAACATAGAACATCAGCCTTGAACAAGTAAGTTTAACATAGAGGGGCTGGGAAAGTGGCTCAGTGGTAGAGAGCTTGCCTTGCATGCCTGAGGCCCTGGGTTCGATTGCTCAGCACCACATAAGCAAAAAGAAAAAAGCCGTTGAAGGGTAAACAAAGGAGGAGGCTGCAATGCTTGGTAAGAAATGTATGCATTATCCTGCCCATGTAATTGTAACCCCTCTGTAAGTATGTTCTCAAATAAAATAAAATATTAAAAAAAAAAAAGAAAAGAAAAAAGCCGGAAGTGGCGCTATGGCTCAAGTGGTAGAGTGCTAGCCTTGAACTGAAGAGCTGAGGGACAGCTCCCAGGCCCAGAGTTCAGGCCCCACGACCGGACCTTCCCCCCCCAAAAAAAGTTTAACATCGAATGGAGAATAGAGAATGAATGATGTGGCCAGTGCAGGTAAGAAAGAGCAGGCTTTCTGTGTGCAAAGGACTTCTTGGTCAACAGCACTGAGACAGAACACACAAAGACAGTACTAGGCTGAGAAGTAAGGACAAGGAAGACAGGAGAGTTGATTACCCGTTTTTTGTTGTTGTTGTTGTTGTTGTATTTGTTTTTCCCAGTACTGGCACCTGGACTCAGGGCCTGGGTGCTGTTCCTGAGCCTCTTTATGCTTTGGGCTAGTGCTCTATCATTTGAGTCACAGAACTTCTTGTTTTTCTGAGTAGTTTATTGGAGATAAAAGTGTCATGTCATGGGCCTTCTTGTAAGGCTGGCTTCAAATGGAGATTAGTCTTCAGATTTTAGCCACTTGTGTTGTATTCCAATTTAAATTGTAGTATTCCAATTTCCCAGAAAGATATGACAGCACTCAGGCAATTTGGCTGGAAGTTCTTTATTTAGCCATATTCCATCTGTCCTCAGCTCACAGAGCTAGAGAACAGCCCTGTTTGTTGTTCAGGGGGGATTTTTATAGGAATTGCTTTCACATAGGTGATGTTTACCAAAGCAAGCAAGCAAGGTTAAAGAAGCAAATCATAGCCTTGAGTCAAACATGCCTTGGGACATTGGACCTTTGCCCTGATGTTGAAGAAGGGGAATCCTTTTCCCAGAGAGAATGCATGTCAGCATGCACCCTCACACCACACAGAAGCTCAGATGGGGACACACGAGTCAATGCCTCTGATGTTTATTACAACTTCCTGAGTAATAAAGAACTCAGTACAGCTGGTGATAAGCATTATAATTGTTAGTGGCATTCAGCAAAATTTGTGATAAACTGCAAAGCTGCCAGTCTGGGAAGCTTGAGGGAGAGAGAGAAGTTTACTTTTAGCAAAGATGTTTCTGAATTTACATTTTTGTTCCCACGTATATCCTTCTTTACCAAGGGAAAGGGGCTCAGGAGAGAAAATTAGCTACCGCAGGAAGGATTGAGGCTAGAATAAACTTTCTTCCAGTGAATAGCAAATCAGATATCACACTGAGTAGCTAGGATTACAAGTTTGAGCCAAAACTGCCTATTTTGATTAATTCTTGTGTGTCATCCCCAGGAATGTGGATTCAAGCCAAGGTGACCCAAGCCTTCAAAGTTTTGTTACAGATATTGACTCAAGCTATGATGTCAGAAATACTGACCTTACTGTTCAGCCTGGAACCAAAAGAAACGGGAGGTGAGAGTTATCTATGTTTGTGGCTTGTAAATCACCAGGATTAGTGGCAGGCTGGAAAGAAGAGAATCAAGAGGGCACATGTGGAACATGGCAGACAGGAAGGCATCAGGGAATAAGCAGTTTCGGGATGAGCAGTGGATCAGGAGGACCAGATTCTCTGTGGTGCAGAAAGTCTTTCTTCAGAGCCCTCACCACATTAGCCTGTCTTGGGTCACTCCATGTTTGTTTAGTGTTTCAGCCCTCAGTCATTTGAACTCTTAGGGCTTGGGGCTTCCTGCACATCCTCCTGGAGCCTGGCACAGGGTCTAGCCCACATTGGTGCTGGCTGATGGTTGCCTAATGGGGTTGGATAGAGACAAACACTAAACTGGAGGTTTCTGGAAGGGATCGGCGTGCACTTAGTGTCCAGAGGACATGCATGGGACTGTACCTTCATGAGGAAGAGGCCAGAGGACAGTCTCATGTTGCCTCCCTAACACTTTGGTAGAAATGGCAGACAGATGTCACAGGCAGCAGGCAATGCTCTCTGGTTTATATATGTGCATGCACACCCAACATCTGTGGCCCATTAGTGGAACAGTACACACTGATCACAGCATGGACCCCATTTCATGGCTGCGGACACTGAAATCCTGGGGTCTTGGTGTCCTCAGGCCTTGGCCAACAGCAGTGGGGAGTCTGAGACCTTGGAGGCAGGGCAATGGCAGGGCTCCAGCAGTATCTGCAAAGCCTGAGAAGCTCGACTCCTCAAGGATAGCTCACAGACGCAGAGGAGGCTGTGAAGAGGGATAGATCCCTGGGGTACACTTGAACCACCAAAACGCACCCTGCTCACTAGCACCAAGCACGTACGGCTTATAGCCCAACAATCCAATTCTGGCTCTTTCTCACCTCACTTGGCAAGGGGGGGAGCCATGGAGGAGCAAGATGCACCATTTCAGTTGAGGAGGGATATATCTGATATCAGACCCACACATCACACCTAGATAGACTGGAACTCTCCAGAAGGCCAAGGTAACAGATATATTCGTTGTCTAACAAGTGTGGAAGTGGGGATCTTGACTGTGAGGACTCCATAGTCCCCAACTTGTGGGTTGGTGGCTGCGACTCCCCCCTGAGGTGGTGACTAAGTGGTAGCATCTGGGTTGCTAGCCTGTAAACAGAAGAAGTGAAGGTGGGCTGTGGAGTGGCCTGGTGCCTGGGCCACACTCTTTTGCTGAGTTGTTACTGTTGCCACCATGTGGACATGCCTAGGCTTGGAGCAAGGTTACAGGGCAGGTGGGGCTGACTGGCTGTGCAGAAGCAGAAGGTGTCACTTCTGCAGGCAGTGACTCTATTACTGGCAGCCCTATGCTTCCTGCTCAACGTGGGGCTGGGGCTCTGCACCATAATCGGCAGCCTGATGGCACCCCGAGGGGTTTGGAGGCAGATAACTGAGTGCCTCAGTATGGTGCTGAGAGAATGCTGCTCCCCAGTCTCCCACCCCTGTCTGGGTTTACTTCAAACCTGCAGCTTCTCCTTTCTCCTCCTCTGTGACCTCAGTGGCAGCACCAGAACAGTCTGTGCTTCTTCCTACTTTTCTCCCAGGTGGGGTAAATTGAGGCTGCGAGGATAGGGATTTGTCCACTCAGTAGAGTCAGAAATAGAACCCAGGGCCCTTGGTGCCCCAGTATGGAAGTCTTATTTCTACTTACCATACTTTACAATCAGTTCTTTCTATTGCCCTCTCCTGTCCCCTGACCTCCTCCAGCATTCTCTTTCTGGAGTGTACCCTGTCTGCACATGTCTGTATCCTGTAGGACTGATGCCCTCATCATCTTTGCTCCCCTCCCTAACTTCCACCTGCATATCCTGTGTCTCTACTCAGGTCAGTCCTTTTCCCATTTAACCACTTGCACAGGGACGCTAGGCCTCCCCACTAATTCTCCCTATTCACTCTTCCCCATCCTATCTGTATTTTAGGTATTGTTGATTGGGGAGTGAGTGCAAAGACCCTCTTGGAGCTGTAGGCCCCTTGGAGGGAGTGAAATGTGAATTTCTGGTTCTTGAGGAATTTGCCACCTTTGACTCTCCAGTAGTCCAGACGTGTTCCTGTGGAGGGATTTCCCAGAATGTCCCCAAGAGCAGTTACCTGAGGGTGGAATGCCACATGCCTTCCTTCTCTGCCAGGAACTGATGGGACATGGTATTTTTTGGTATTCCAAACTGTGATTATATTTGATTCTGCCTCTTTGAAACTTATGTACCTGCACATCTGTACGTGCATTTGGACTAAAATAGCAATTTTTCTTCCTGTGTGTATGTGTGTGTGTGTGTGTGTGTGTGTGTGTGTGTGTGTGTGTGTGTGTGTGTGTGTGTGTGTTTCAGATCTTCAGTCTTAAACTCAGGGCCTGGGTTCTGTCTCTTAGTTTTTATCACTCATGACCAGTGCTCTACCACCTGATCCACATCTCTACTTCTGGCATTTTGGTGATTCATTGGAGATAAGAGTCTTACAGACTTTCCTACAAGGGATCCTTTATTTGTTTGTTTGTTTTTGGTCGGTCATGGGACTTGAACTCTGAGCTTCGGCGCTGTCCCTGAGGACTTCAGTTCAAAGACAGCACTTTACTGCTTGAGCCACAGTGCCATTTCTGGTTTTCTAGTGATTTATTGGAGATAAGAGTCTCATGGAGGGCTTGGAAAGTGGCTCAGTGGTAGAGGGCTTGCCTTGCATGCAAGAGGCCCTGGATTCTATTCCTCAGTACCACATAAGCAAAAAGAAAAAAGGCAGAAGTGGCAATGTGGCTCAAGTAGTAGAGAGATAGCCTTGAGCTGAAGAGATAAGGAACAGTGCTCAGAACCAGAGTTCAGGCCCCAGGACCAGACCCAACAACAATAACAAAAGAGTCTCATGGACTTTCCTGCCTGGTCTGGCTTTGAACTGTGGTCCTTAGATCTCCCACTTGAGTAGTTAGGATTACAGGCGTGAGCCACTGGTGATTTGGCTTCTTCCATTTTTTGTTTTTCAAGTTTTTCATTGTTAATTAATCGTAAGAGACTCAGATTTGCCTGCCCAGGCTGGCTTTTAAACGCAATCCTCGCATTGCAAACCTCATGATTGGATTATAACTGTGAGCCACCAGTACCACTCTGGGATTTGTCATTTTTGACAAATGCCAAATGTGTCTATTGAGATGGTCTGAGCATTGAACATTGCACTGCACCCAAGGCAAATTTCAGGAGAATGACAAAGATGTAGAGACCGTTTGGTGCCTCACACACACCATTACATAATGTAAGTTAATGACTTTCTTCCCAGAAATACATAACGCTTATCTTTATACAATGTAAGGTGCTTAAGTGCTTCTTCATATTTATCTAAAATAGTATATACATTGAAAGGAACTCCACCATATGTAAACAAAATATTTTTTGTTAGTGATGGGGATTGAACTCTGGCACTGTCCTTCAGCTCTTTAAGCTCAAGGCAATGCTCCACCACTTGTGCCACAGCACCATTTCTATCTTTGTCTGTTCATGTGGTGTTGAGGAATCAAATCCAGGGCTTCATGCATGAGAAGCAAATACTCTATCACTGAGCCATCTTCCTAGGTCACTAAACAAAAGACATTTATGTGTCAGCTGGGCACTGTTGGCTGACACTTGTAATACTAGCTACTCAGGAGGCTAAGAGGTGGGGATTGCGGTTCAAAGCCAGCCTGAGCAGGTAAATGGAGCTGTGGCTCAAGTGGTAAAGCACTAGCCTTGAGTAAAAATAGCAAAGGGACAGGGCCCAGCCCCTGAATTCACGTCCTACTCTGCACTACCAGTTTAAAACTTTTTTTAATGATAAAGCAAGTCATCATCCATGGGTCTAAAACACTTGTGAGCAGTTGCTGACATACATGTCTGCCAACCTACAACATCGGCACATGCAACATGATAGACTTATACATTTCTGTTCATTTCAAGGCTAGGTACAATCACATGATTGCAATATATGTAGAAGCTGCAATCAGTTTGAAGTCTACGTTCATTTTCTTTGTCAGTGCTCTTGTAAGTGTGTCTGAGCAGTGTCCCTCACAGGAAGAAAAGAAGCTCCTAATGACTCACCTTAATCTCATGTTGTGAGTAGAAATAAGACCGGGCTGTATGTCAATGCAACATTGCTTGGCTGTTTTTGACTCATCCTGGTTCCTTGAAGGCAGAGCCCCATCTTTTGATTCCATGTTAGGGATCTCAGGGGAGGTCACCATCAAATAGGAACTGAAGAATATCACCAGCTCCCCTTCATTAAAACCTCATTATAGTTGAAGCCAGTGGTTCACATGTGTAATCCTAACTACTCAGGAGGCTAGCAATATATGGTTGTGGTTCAATGCCAGCACTGGGTAGAAAAGTCCATGACACTTTTATCTCCAATTAAACATCAAAAAAACTTGAAGTGGACCAGTGTCCCAAGTGGTAGAGTGCTAGCCTTGAGCAAAAAAGCTCAGGGACAGCCCTAGGAATGGCACACACACACACACACACACACACACACACACACACACACACACACACACACACAAACAAACAAATACACACACATACACACACACTCAAACACACATACGCTCCTTTTTGTTAGCTCATCTAATGCTCCCAACAACCATATAAGTCAGGTATGCTTATTTCCATATTACAGAGGAGGAAAATTCCTGGTGTGTCAGTGGACTCAGACCTCAAATCCATGCCCCTGTCCCAGTACTTATTTGGGAATAAACCTGTGGACCAAGAGACAAACAGGTTACAGGCATTCTGTGGTGTGTGTGTGTGTGTGTGTGTGTGTGTGTGTGTGTGTGTGTGTGTGTGTGTGTGTGTGTGTGTGTGTGTGTGTGTGTGCACCAATCCTAGGGTTTGAACTTCGAGTCTGGGTTCTGTCCCTTAGCTTTTATTCTCAAGGTTGGCACACTGTACCACTTGAGCCAAAGCTCCACTTCTTGGTCTTTAGTTCTTCATTGGAGATGACTCTCACAGACTTTTCTGCCCAGGCTGACTTTGAATCATGCATGGTTCTCAGATCTCAGCCTCCTCAGTAACTAGGAGTCTAGATGTAACTATTGGCATCAGGCATAGATTCTTCACCCTTCTGGGTAAATCTGTCTTACCTGGTTTCCTCAGTGTGAATTGGTTTTAATAATGTTTGACCCTAGGCCAGTTGAGACTTGTATGTCCTTATTACAGAGTCTGGCTGTTGCTTCATTACAGCACTAACTACTCTGCCTGTGATGAAAGTTTTTGAAAAGAAAAAGTAAGCCAGGTGATGGTGACTCACATCTTTAATTCTAGCTGGTGAAGAGGCTGAGATCTGAGGATTGCTATTCAAAGCCAGCCTGGGCAGGAAAGACTGTAAGAATCTGGAAGTGGGGCTGTGGCCCAAGTGGTAGAATTTTAGCGTTGAATGAAGAGCTCAGAAACAGTGCCCAAGCCCTCTTTTCAGACCATAGGACAAACACAAAATGAAAGAAAGAGAAAGAAAGAAAGGGAGTAGGGGCAGGAGGAGAAGGAAAGAGGGAGAGAAGAATTATGGCATTAGTTGGTCAGATATGTAAAAGCAAACCAGTAGTGGAACTGTGTCGCAAAGTGGTAGAGAGTTAGCTTTGAGCGAAAAAGCTCAGACACGGGCCCTGTGATCAAGTCCAAAGAAGACAAAAAAGAGAGGGAGGGGATAGAAGGAGAAAGGGAAGGAAGGAATGATCTAGTTCAAGAGTTGAGTGAAATAGAAACTTCTGGGTATCCGGGAACCTACAGACAACCAGGAGGCATAGTTTTTTAACCACAAATCCTTGGCTGGTGCTGACAGTCAGATTCCCCCTACAGAGTCCATGCTGTGCTTGAGTTCAGGCCTATTGAATCCTCCCTGGGCCTTGGGACTGAAGATCTAGCCTTTGCTTCATTTGTAAAGACTAGGAACCCGAGGACATCAAGGACCTCTCATGGCAAGAAGAGTAAGACATGGGTATCCATTCCTTGAAATCAGATCCTTTCAGTGACATGCCTACTCTGATCCTTCTATTCTATCATCTAAAAAATACCTACATCACCAGCACTCCAGGAAAAGAAAGGGAGCCCCCTCAATGGCTTTAGGGTGGGTCTCTCTATCCCATTTGACAGTCCTGGTCCAGCACAGATTCTGCCAGCCCTCTCCTTCTCTCTCCCTCCCTCCCTCTATTGTTTTGGGGAGTCTTCAATGACCAGAGTATAGAATGGGCTGCTATCTCCCCATTGGCACCAACAGTATTTAGCCATTTTCCTCAAAATCACAGCCAGAACACGAGTGATTAAAGTCAAATTCAAATCTGCCAGCAAGTCATAACATATAGGGCTAGGACATTTATCAAGGCTGGGGGCCTCTAGTGACCTCAAAGAAAGCCAGTGAGATGGGGCAGGGAAGAGGCTGCAGTGGGACTTCTCTTCTCTGCCCTGCACCTTATAAGGCTTCTCAAATCAAGGTCAGGCCAAATAATAATGACAAATAATAAATATTGATTACTAACAACTCCTGTATTGAGACATGAAGGTTTCATTTATTTTATTTTTACCCCATCAAATGTCCATACCCACCCCATGGAGTATTTATTATTATTGATGTTCTTTCTTAAACTTCATTCACATATCAGAAAATGGTATTCAGAGAAATTAAGCCACTGACTAGAGCCACACAGCTCAAAATGCAAATAGTAAACATAAGAATACTTTCTGAGGCAGGTGCTGGTATCTCATGCTTGTAATCTTAGTTACTCAGGAGGCTGAGGTCTGAGGATCATGGTTTACAGCCATGATCTCCGATTAACCACTAAAATGCCTGCAATGGAGCTGTAGCCCAAGTTATAGAGTGTTAGTTTTGAGTGAAATATCTAAGGGACAGTGCCCAGATCTTGAGTTCAAGCTCTGGTACTGGCACCAAAAACTAAAAACAAAAAAAAAGGCTCATAACCTTCACCCAAGACTATCTCCCACACACCAACAAAAACCTGGACCTGAAGGTGTGTGTGGCTCAAGAGGTAAGTACTAGTCTCAAGCAGAATAAGCTAAGGGAAAGTGTCTAAACCCTGAGTTCAAGCCTCCCGACTATAAACTTGTGTGTATATGTATATGTGTGTATATCTATATACACATATATAAAATGTGTCCACACATATGTACACATGCATGTATGTATACACATATGTGTATGTGTTGATTGGGGGATATCAGGACTGATATCTCAAGCAAGAGAAAATTTTTCCATCATTCAGCCTGTAGATGGAGACTCAGAATTTCTATACTGCAGTTAAGTGAGGATACTCAAATTTTGAAATTCATCAAATCATTGGACAAAGCCCATTCTATTTAGGAAGGGTAATCATCTTTTTTTGCTTTGTTTTGTTATGATTTTGTTTTTTGCCAGTTCTGGGGCTTGACCTCAGGTCCTGCGAACTGTCAGTGAGCTGCTTTTGCTCAAGGACAGTGCTCTACCACTTGAGCCACAGAGTAACTTCTAGGTTTTGTTCATGCGGTATTGAGGAATCAAACCCAGAGATTCATGCATGCTAGGCTAGCACTCTAACACTAAGCCACATTCCCAGGCCATAATAAATCTTCTTTACTCCAAGTTTAAAATTATTTAAATTTATCTATTGAAATTTACCCATGTGATTAAAATGGTAATCACATCCAAAAATTTTTTAATTTCTTTCCTTTTTTATTGCGAAAATACTGTACAGAGGGGTTACAATTACTTGGGCTAGGTAATGAATACATTTCTTATCAAACATTGTTGCCTCTTCCATTGTTTCCACTTACCATCCCTTCCCATCTCCCACCCACCCACCCTTAATCCCCCCTCCCTCCAAAGATGTAAAGTTTGTTTTTCTCCATAACGACTTTTATATCTCATTGTTGCAATGGGTCCACCTGTATCCCTATTTAAACAATTTGTTTTTTATTTGTTAGGAAATGGAAAGACTTGGAAAAAATTATATTAAGTGAAGTAAGCCAGACCCAAAGAAACATAGGTCCCAAGGGTTCCCTTATATGCAACAAATAGTATATGTCTGACATAAGCAGAAACGGTCAGATAAATTGATGTTAGGCGAAATGAACCCCAAGATAAAGATTCAAATGTTTTTTCTTCCTTGCGATTATTTCTAACAGCTTTATAAGATGATTACTTTGTTGCTTTGTATGTCCCTTCCCCACAGTATAACCCCTGCTTCCAAAAGTCTTTTCACAGCAACATTTACATTGATGTTTGACTAAAACATGAGGCACTACATGCTAGCAGAATTAATGTGTTAAAATTCACCATCTCTAGCCGTGAGTTGTTCGCTCATGGCTGTAATTCTAGCTATTCAGGAAGCTTAGAGCTGAGGACTGAAGCTTTATGAGACTCATCTCCAATTAACTATCTCAAAAAACTGATGTGGAATTATGGTACCAGTGGCAGAGTGCTAGCCTTAAGCAAAAAAACCCCACGGATGGTGCCCAGGACCTAGTACAAGCAATAAAACTGTGTGTGCATGAGCATGAACACACACACACACACACACACACATGCACACATATAAGCACATGCACATACACACCATTACTACCACTATCACTAGAATATCATGACTCTTGTCACAGGAGATCTGCCACAGTCAAATTGTGAGACAGGAAGTAGAATGGTGGGTTTCCTGAGACTGTGGAAAGGGATGGATGGAAGGTGCTCTTTAATAAGTGCTTAATTTCAGGTTGGATTCTGAGAAAGTTCTAGAAGTTGGTATCAGAGAGGGTGCATAAAAATTTGAATGTACTTAAAGCCACTGAAGTGTACAATTGTAACTGGTTGAGATGACACATTTTATGCTATGGTTATTTTCCCAGGATGAGAGAATATATAACAATACAGCCAGGGAGGGCCTGGACAAGAAAAGATAGCAGGAGGCGAGGGCCCTTATAGTGTTCACTCCTTCAGTTTCCCACCAACAAATATCTGCTGTTGAGCCACTTGTGCTGGGCTTATGACAGGTTGGAGCAAAGGCAGTGGGTGGCTACCTGTAATTGGCCCTCTATCATTTGAGCCACATCTGTACTTCTGGCTCTTTTTAAGTTAATTGGAGATAAAACTCTCAGATTTAGCTGCCTGGGCTGGATTTGAACTTCAATAATCAGATTTAAAGCTTATTATACTATCTTAAAGAAATGATTGGAACTTGCTCTTTTGTTGTTGTTGGTTTTGGTTGTCAGGCTTGCACTTGGGTCCCAGGCTCTGTACCTGAGTTCTTCTATTTAAGGCTAGCATTCTACCAGTTTTCATTACTACACTACTTTTGGTTTTCTGGTGATTAATTGGAAATAAAGTATCACAGACTTCACTGCTCAGACTGGCCATGAACCCTGATCCTCTGATCTCAATCTCTTTAGTAGTTAGGATTTCAGGTGTGAGTCAATTACACCTTGCTGGGAACCTGCTCCTTTATGAAGGAAGGCATTCTGATTATCTCCATTTTCCAGATATAGAAACAGAGGCAAACAAATTAAAATGACTTGTCTATGATGTCAAACGTTAGTAAATGCTGGAGCTGGGTCTTTTATCCTGGTCTTTCCAATGGCAAATCTCACCCTCAAATAATACTCCATTAATGTGTTGCCTTTGTTATCCCCTACCCTCACATTATTGTAGCAAGGAATCAAAAACACCCACAGGTGTGATTAAGTACAGGCTCTGTCTAATGAAGAGAGTGCCTGGGTTTGAGTCTCATCTTCACTACTGAAGTTGGATTGAGAGGTTTGTTGGGCCGGGATTAAAGGTTTGTGTTTTTGGCCCTGGCAAATCATTGGTTTTGTTCCAGTAGCCTGGTCTGTAAGACTAAGATAATGATTACCTATCTCATAGGTTTATTACCAAGTTCACAAAGAAAAAGGTGGGTTGGTGCCTAGCATATACTCAGCAACCCATTGATGTCAGCTGTTTATTTCATTGAGTAAAGATGGCAGCCTATGGCTGGGTGTCCAGCTCAATAGTAAAGCCTATACTTATTTAGCATGGTGTGGAGGAGGAAGTTTGGGAGGGGACAGGAGGAAGAATCAAGAAGAAGGAAGAAGAAACGGTAGAATGTGGCCAGGCACCAGCAGCTCAAGCCTGTAATCCTAGCTACTTAGAAGGCTAAGATCTGTGGATGGTGGTTCAACCCAGCCTGGGCAGAGAAGTCTCTGAGACACTCAAGTCTAATAAAGTACTCAAAAAAAGCTGGAAATGGCATTGTTGCTCAAGGGGTAGAACACTACCCTTGATTGAGCACAATTTGGCTCAGGGACAGTGCTCAACCAATGAGTTCCAGTTCCAGGTATGGCTAAATCAATCAGTCAATCAATAAAACAAGGAGTACAAGTGGAAGATTCGGTTGTGTGTTAGCCATGTATTTTTTTCTTGCTATGACAAAATATTTGACAGAAATATCCTAGGAAGTTATTTTGCTCAGTGTCATAGATTTCAGGGATTAATGGCAGAGAAGAACATGGAGGACATGGAGCATGGGGAGGGGTAAGAGAGGGAAAGGGAGTGCTTCGTTGGGAAGATTCTCTTTTCTCTTCATTAACTCAGTATGGAAAGCCAGCATACCGGATGGTGCCACCCATGTGCAGGAGGGATATCTGCTTTGGTTAATCTGTTATGGAAACCCACCAAACACACCCAGAGTTATGCTTTAATTATTAGCTGGGCGCATCTAAACCAAATCAAATCAATCCCATTGAAGCTCATCCTCAAGATTAACCATCACAGATATCAATTTCATTTGCCTCCAAATTTACATTCCTTGTTATCTCTCAACTCACCAATCATTTATCATTCTTGTTTTTTTTCACATTTAGGCTAGTGTGTGTGTGTGTGTGTGTGTGTGTGTGTGTTTGTGTGTGTGTGTGTGTGTGTGTGTGTGTGTATGTGTGTGTGTGTGTGTGTGTCCTACTTAATGGTGAAACCACATATACTTTTCTCCTAAAATCAGCAACAAGGGTACCATATCTACTGTCACCACTTGTAAGTTGTAGGAACTAGATTTGCAAGGAAAATCAATTTGACAATAGAAATGTCAATATCTGTGTTGATAGGAAGGAGTGTAATTATCTTTTTTGCAGATAATATTATCTTTTTTTGTTCCATCCTGAGCCTAGAACTCAGCGATTGTGCTTTGTCCCTGAGCTTTTTACTCAAAGCTAGAGTTCTACCCCTTGAACTGCAACTCCACCTCTGGTTTTTTAACGGTTAATTGGAAATAAGAATCTCAAGAGTCTCACATACTTCTTTGTCCAGTCTAGCTTCCAACTGCAATCCTCAGAAATCAGCCTCCTAAGTAGCGAGGATTAGAGGCAGCAGCCACTGGCTCCCAAATCTCATATTATTTTTTATTAGGAAATATACAAGACCCAGCAATCCCACTTTTGGGCATTTACGCAAATGTTTACAAACAAGACCACACTAAAGCTACCAGCACAACTATGTTTATTGCAGCATTATTTACCATAGCTAAGATCTGGAACCAACCCAGATGCCCCTCAGTAGATGAATGGATCAAGAAAATGTGGTATATATACACAATGGAATTCTATGCCTCCATCAGAAAGAATGACATTGCCCCATTTGTTAGGAAATGGAAAAACTTGGAAAAAATTACATTAAGTGAAGTAAGCCAGGCACAAAGAAACACAGGTCCCATGGTTTCCCTTATTTGCAATATCTAGTATATGTATGAGTCAAGCGGAAAGTCAGATAATGTGATGTTAGGAAAATGAATCCTTAGGTATTTTAATGTTTTTTTTCTTTCATGCATGTGTTTCTAACGCATTTATAAGTTTATTTCTTTGTTGCTTTGTATGTCCCTCCACCACAGTATAACCCCTGCTTTTAATATATTTGATGTCAGTATAACTTATGGAGGAGATGGGGAAAAACAGTCATTTAAGGATTCAGGTGGACCTGTTGCAACAATGAAGAGTACAAATTGTCATGTCAAAAAGGAGCTTTACAATGATGGTGGGGGGGAGCGGGGGGGGGGGAGGGAAGGATTGGAGGGAGGGAGGAGGCTGGGAAGGGAGGTGAAGGGTAAACAAAGGAGGAGGCTGCAATGCTTGGTAAGAAATGTACGCATTACTTTGACCATGTAATTGTAACCCCTCTGTACAGTATATTCACAAATAAAATTAAATTAAAGAAAGAAAGAAATGAACCTACAGACCTATAACCAAGTAGACTTCGATAAGGGAGCTAAAATAATAGAATGGAAGAAAGACAGCCTGTTCAGTAAATGGTGTTGGAAAAATTGGTAAACTACATGTAGAAAACTAAAGCTAGATCCTTATATATCACCCTGTACTAGAATCAACTCCAAATGGATCAAAGACCTCGGAGTCAAAGCAGACACTCTGAAAACATTACAGGATGGAAAAGGAGAAACCATAGGTCTCCTTGGCTCAGGCCGAAATTTTCTCTTTTTTTTTTTAAATTTATTTTATTTTATTTGTGAACATACTGTACACAGGGGTTACAATTACATGGGCAGGATAATGCATACATTTCTTACCAAGCATTGCAGCCTCCTCCTTTGTTTACCCTTCACCTCCCTTCCCAGCCTCCCCCCTCCCCCCACCCAATTATACCCCCTCCCCCCCAACACTGACATTGTAAACCTGGTTTTGACATGACATTTTGTACTCATTGTTGCAACAGGTCCACCTGAATCCTTAAACGACTTATTTGTCCCCATCTCCTCCACATGTTATACTGACATCAAATATAGTGAAAGCGGGGGTTACACTGTGGGGGAGGGACATACAAAGCAACAAAGAAATAATCTTATAAATGCGTTAGAAACACATGCATGAAAGAAACGAAAACATTAAAATACGTATTTAAGGGTTCATTTTCCTAACATCACATTATCTGACATTTTCCGCTGACTCATACCTATACTAGATATTGCAAATAAGGGAAACCATGGGACCTAGGTTTTTTGGGCCTGGCTTACTTCACTTAATATAATTTTTTCCAAACCTTTCCATTTCCTAACAAATGGGGAAATGTCATTCTTTCTCATGGAGGCATAGAATTCCATTGTGTATATATACCACATTTTCTTGATCCACTCATCTACTGAGGGGCATCTGGGTTGGTTCCATATCTTAGCTATGGTAAATAATGCTGCAATAAACATAGGTGTGCTGGTAGCTTTAGTGTAGTCTTGTTTGTATACATTTGGGTAAATGCCCAAAAGTGGGATTGCTGGATCATAGGGGATATCTATGTGAAGTCTTTTGAGGAACCTCCATACTGCTTTCCAAAGTGGTTGAACAAGTTTACATTCCCACCAACAATGAAGTAAGGTTCCCTTCTGTCCACATCCCCTCCAGCATCTGTTGTTGTTAGAGTTCTTGATTTTTGCTGTTCTAACTGGAGTGAGGTGAAATCTCAATGTTGTTTTGATTTGCATTTCTTTTATGGCTAGGGATGTTGAACATTTCATCATGTGTCTATTGGCCATCCTTCTTT
This sequence comes from Dipodomys merriami, assembly GCF_024711535.1. Classification (NCBI taxonomy): domain Eukaryota; kingdom Metazoa; phylum Chordata; class Mammalia; order Rodentia; family Heteromyidae; genus Dipodomys; species Dipodomys merriami. The sequence goes on along the minus strand of NW_027206496.1, from coordinate 32,625 downwards.
CTTCTTCAGAGAAGCTTCTCTTTAAGTCTTTCGCCCACTTATTTATTGGGCAGTTGTTTCTTTGAGGATTTGTTGTTGGGTGGTTTAATTTTTTGAGTTCCAAGTATATTTTAGATATGAGACCCTTGTCCGTTGTATGGCTAGTAAAGATCTTCTCCCAATCGGTGGGCTTTCTCTTGATCTTGCTAGCTATGTCATTTGCCCTGCAGAAGCTCTGCAACCTTATGCAATCCCATTTGTCCAACCTTTCTTTGATTGGTTGTGCTTCCGGGTCTCTATTCAGAAAATTTCGACCTGAGCCAAGGAGACTTAGGGTTTCTCCTATTCCATTCTGTAATGTTTTCAGAGTGTCTGCATTGAGTTCAAGGTCTTTGATCCATTTGGAGTTGATTCTGGTGCAGGGTGATATATAAGGATCTAGCTTTAGTTTTCTACATGTAGTTAACCAATTTTGCCAGCACCATTTACTGAAGAGGCTGTCTTTCTTCCATTCTATTGTTTTAGCTTCCTTATTGAAGATTAGATGGCTATAGGTCTGTAGGTTCATTTCTGGGTTTTCAATTCTATTCCATTGGTCCTGAGGTCTGTTCTTATGCCAATACCAAGCTGTTTTGATTACTATGGCTTTATAGTACAGTTTGAAATTTGGTATTGATATTCCTCCAGCAGTGTTCTTTCCGTTGAGGAGCGTTTTTGCTATTCGGGGTCTTTTATTGTTCCATATGAATTTTTGGATTGCCTCTTCTATTTCCTTGAAGAATGAGGGTGGAATATTGATAGGTATCGTGTTGAATTTGTAGATACCCTTGGGAAGTATTGCCATTTTCACGAAGTTAATCTTGTCAATCAAGGAGCATGGGAGGTTTTGTCATTTTTTAAGTTCTGTGTTGATTTCCTTTTTCAAGATTTTAAAGTTTTCATCGTAGAGGTCCTTCACTTCTTTAGTTAAGTTAATTCCAAGTTATTTAATTTTTTGTGGGGCTATTACAAATGGAGTTGCTTTCCTAATTTCAGCCACATTTTTCTCATTGTGGGCATACAGAAAAGCCATTGATTTTGGGGGGTTAATTTTATAACCTGCTACTTTGCCAAAGTTTTGAATCAGCTTGAGTAATTTGGGAGTGGAGTCTATGGGATTCTTTAAATACAAGATCATGTCATCTGCAAAGATGGAGAGTTTTATTTCTTCTTTCCTTATTTGGATCCCCTTTATGTCTGCATCTTGTCTTATTGCTGTAGCTAGGCATTCTAATACTAGATTGAAGAGAAGTGGAGAGAGTGGGCATCCTTGTCTTGTTCCTGAGTTAAGAGGAAATGGCTTTAGTTTTTCACCATTGAGTATAATGCTGGCTGTAGGTTTGTCATATGCAGCCTTTCTTGTATTGAGGAATGTTCCATGGAATCCTAATTTTTCCAAAACCTTCATCATAAAGGGGTCTTGGACCTTGTCCAATGCTTTTTCTGCTCCTGTTGATGTGATGAATAATATTAATTGATTTGCGTATATTGAACCAGCTTTGCATCCCTGAAATGAATCCTGTTTGATCGTGGTTTATGATTTTTTGGATGAATTGTTGAAGTCGATTGGCCAAAATTTTGTTGAGAATTTTTCCATCAATGTTCATCAGAGAAATGGGTCTATAGTTCTCTTTCTTTGATGAGTCCCTGCCTGGTTTTGGGATGAGGGTTATGATGGCTTCATAGAATGTGTTCGGTAGTGAGCTTTCTCTTTCAATTTCATTGAAGAGTTGGAGGAAAATTGGTGTGAGCTCTGTTTTGAAGGCCTTGTAAAATTCCACTGTAAAATCATCTGGTCCTGGACTTCTCTTAGCTGGGAGGTCTCTTATTGCTTTTTCTATTTCAATGCTTGATATGAGCCTGGTAAGATAGTTTAACTCATCTTGGTTTAGTTTTGGCATGTCAATAATTGCTAGGAAGAGGTCCATTTCTGTGAAGTTGTCGAACTTATTAGCATAAAGTTTTGAGAAGTATTCCCTTATAATGTTCTGAATCTTGGTTGTTTCCGTGGTGATGTTTCCATTCTCATCTCTGAGTTTATTAATTTGGGTGTGTTCTCTTCTTTTTCTGATAAGATTTGCTAAGGGTCTGTAAATTTTGTTAATTTTTTCAAAGAACCAACTCTTTGTTTTGTTGATTCTTTCTATAGTTTTTTTTGGATTCTAGTTCATTTAATTCTGATTTAATTTTGATTATTTCTTTCCGTCTACTGGATTGGGGTTTATCTTGCTGCTCTTTTTCAAGGAGGTTTAGATGTGTCAATAAATTGCTAGTTTCAGATCTCTCCAATTTGTTGATGTAGGATCTCAGAGCTCTAAACTTGCCTCTGAGTACTGCCTTTGCTGTGTCCCAGAGGAGCTGTTAATTTGTGTGTTCATTTTTGTTGAATACCATGAACATTTGAATTTCCTTTCTAATCTCTTCCATGACCCACTCATGATTCAGCATTGTGTTGTTCAGCCTCCATATGATACCGGACTTTCTTTGGTGGCTTTTGGTGTTGAGTCCTAATTTTATTCCCTTGTGGTCAGAGAGAATGCAAGGTATAACTTCAATGTTTCTGAATTTAGACAAGTTTGCTTTGTGGCCTAAAATATCTTCTATTTTAGAAAACTTTCCATGTGCTGCTGAGAAGAACGTGTATTCTGAGGCTGCTGGGTGAAATGTTCGGTAAATGTCTGTTAAGTCTAGTTGATCCATGAAGCTGTTTAGATCTGCGTTTTCTCTGTTGAGTTTTTGCCCAGTTGATCTATCTAGTGGGGAGAGTGGTGTGTTAAAATTCCCAACAATTAATGTCTTTGGATCTATATGGGATTTGAGGGAAAGTAGTGTTTCTTTGATAAATTTGGGTGCTCCTTTGTTTGGCGAATAGATATTTAGAATTGTAATATCCTCCTGAACGAGAGATCCTTTCATTAGTATGTAGCGACCTTCTGTATCTCTTCTCACGAATTTTAATTTGAAGTCTATTTTATCTGATATTAGGATTGCAACTCCGGCCTGTTTATGGGGGCCGTTTGCTTGGTAGATTTTGTTCCAGCCTTTAACATTGAAAATGTGTTTGTTTTTACGGGCAAGATGTGACTCCTGAAGGCAGCAGATAGAAGGGTCTTGTTTTTTAATCCAACTAGACAGTCTATGTCGCTTAATTGGAGAGTTCAGTCCGTTAACGTTAAGAGATAGGACTGAGAGGTATTTGGGAGTTCCTGCCATGTTATCTACCTTCTTGGGGGCTGCGAAACCTGGGTTCTTCCTAAGGTTCTTGGATTCTCAGTTTGGGTGCAGGTTCTTGGCCTTTGTTGCAGTCTTGTTGGTTTTCTATGTGTAGGACATCTTTAAGAATCTTTTGCAGGGCTGGTTTGGTGGAGATGAATTGTTTCAATTTTTCTTTTATGGAAGGTTTTTATTTGGCCTTCAGTTATGAAGGAGAGTTTAGCTGGGTACAGTATTCTTGGTTGATAGTTGGTTGTTTTTAGGGCATGGCATACGTCATTCCAGGCTCTTCTTGCTTTGATTGTCTCTGCTGAGTAATCTTTGGTAATTCTACTTGGTTTCCCTTTATAGGTGATTAACCTTTTCTCCCTGACAGTTTTAAGGATCTTTTCCTTGGTCTGGGTTGATCCTGTGTGGATTATAATGTGATGGTGGGATATCCTATTCTGGTCTGGTCTATTTGGGGTTCTAAAAGCTTCTTGTATCTGAATAGGCCTATCTTTTTGTATGTTTGGGAAGTTCTCTGCTAGAATCCTGTTAAACAAATTTCCTAGACCATTAACTTCTGTTTCTAGGTGCTCCTCTACACCCATTGTCCTTCGACTGGGCCTTCTGATGGTGTCTTCCAGGTGTTGGATAGACCTCTCATATTTCTTGGACTTGTCTTGGATGGTTGTATGTTCTTTCTCTATAATATCTAGGCTGTCTTCAATCCCTGAGATTCGATCTTCTGCATGGTCTAACCTGTTGTCAAGACTCTCTACTTTGTTTTTTATCTCTTTTCCTTCTAATTTGTCAGCTTTGATGGCTTCAAGTTCTTTGTTGAAGCTTTGTTTTAGGTCTTGTATGAATTTCTTTACTTCCTTAATTTGGTGTTCAGTGTTTGTTCTCAAATCACTTAGTTGATTGGTTATGGTTTCTTTGGACTCCCATTCCTTCTGTTGGGTTCCATTCAGCATTCCTTTTGTGGTCTCCCTGACTTCATCTTTGTGTATTCCCTACCTGGTCTCTCAATTCCTGAATTACTCTTTGATTAGCTTCCTCCCGTCTGTGGGATTCCTGCAGTTCTCTTTCTTCCCGTTCGTGGGATGCCTGCAGTTCTCTTTGAGTGTTCTCAGCCTGCTCACGCCATTCCTCCCTTTCTCTTTGAGTATTCTCAAGTTGTTCACGCAAATCCTGTAACAGTTTTTGAGTAGCTTCCTCACGCTTATGATATTCCTGTATAAACTTCTGGGATGCCTCCTCTCTCTCCCTATCACGCTCATACAGAGTCCTTTGTACATTGTCAAACTTCTCATTTATCATGTTTGCTAGTAGTGATTGTAGAGCTATTTGGGAACTCTCCTCTGGATTATTCTTTATCTGTTCTAATCCCTGATTATCAAGATTGGGAATTTAGATGCCCGAATTTGCCATTTTTCTTGTGGTTTTCCGGCTTACTCTGCCCATTTGAGATGAAGATAGCACCAGTTTTGTGCTAGAACACTATCTGAATGCAACCATCAACCAAAGTTTGCGTTTGTACAGTCAATAGTCTACAGATACAATCTAGTTCAACAGATAGATCTATTCAACATCAAACAACTATATGTTAAAGGACTTCGAACCGCAGTAAAAAATTTGGAAAGCCAGAAATTATTAGGATTAGGGAGAGATGTGGGTAAAAAATAGGAATAGATTGGTGTGGGGAGGCACAGGGAGAGTTAACAATGTCCTAATCATAATGCAGGAAATGGGTTGGGTAGGATGCAAGTAGAGAGAGAGAGAAAAAGAAGAGACGGAAAGAGGAATGAAAAGAGACCAGAAAAAAAATAGAAACATAAAAGTTAATGTTATTATAGAGATTAAAAGACCGTCTATTTAGAGAGGAATGTGAATATGTTTAGAGAAAGGGAGGGACATAGAGGAGATGTGAAAAATTTAAGGATAGGAAGGGGAGAAGAAAAGATCAGAAGTTCAGTAGAGCTAGACAAAAAACAAAAAGATAATTAAGAAAGAAAGAAGACAAGAAAAGAAAGGAAAACGCTCATTCACATATTCCTAAAATAAAAATTATAAGAGGAGAAAAAAAAACGTTACTGGAAAACAATTATTTTTTCAGAAGAGGCAAAAATTAAAGATTAATAAATGTTTTAGAGGAGAAAAAAATTTATGTATATATATATATATATATACATAAATTTACATATACATATACATAAATATATATATATATAAGGTAACAAAAAACAAAAAAAAAAACAAAAAAAGAAAAGAAGAAGAAGAAAAAAAAAGAAAAAAAAGTCTTTTGATTTTTTGGGGGGAGGAGGGGTGGGAAGAATCCTGTATCTCCCTTTTGTCTGTAACCAGTCTCTTGTTGGAGTCTCTGGTCAGCTTGAGGTCCTGTGGCTTGATTGGTTTCTTAAGTAGGTTTGTTGGAAGAGGCAGAAAAATGCTCTGCTTTACCGAAGATTTTGAGATCCCCCTCCCAGGTTAGTTTTCTGGGAGGGTGATCTGCTTTGAGAATCGCAAAAGAGGGGGATGCGGTGATGAGGCTAGGTTCTGGGTAGAGGTGAGGCCTTTCAATAAACAATAGCTTTTCCCTGGGGCTATTTTGTGATAAAGCTCACAGCGCCCAGCCTTGAGCCATTCTCAGGGTTTCTGTTTTTCAATTGAGTGTGGTGGCTGCTAGAGGGAGGGGCAGCCTCTGGCTCTGGTTACACAGTGAGGCAAGCCACTCCAATGGCTGGCGCCTGAGCTGGGTGACTTTTCCCTGGATGGAGCCGAGTCTGGCAGGTCACTTCACCGTTAAGTTCTTGTGACCTGCTAAATGACTCGTTTTGTTCCAAGGCCTGAGATGGAGCTAGCAGCTCCTCCGAGCTTTGTCGGTATCCAAGATGGAGATCACCGGTGCTGTGGGGAGAGGGGTGGCCTTCCCTCCTCTGCTCCCTGAGAAGGAGTGAGGACGTCCGGCTTGTACTCACGCCGAGTCTTGGATCCTGGGTCGTCTCTGGTCTGCAAACTGCAGGATGAAGATGTCCGCTCCTTGTCGCTCTTGTTGGTGTTGAGTAGAATCTGCTCGTCCGCTGCGTCTGGCTCCTTCGTCCCGGACTCTCTGTGTCTCAGGTATGACCCTGCGGTGGTGGTCACCGCCGCGACCCTGCAGGCGCTCAGATGTGTCTCCTTGGCTTCCCCTCTCTTGACTAACTCTCTGTCCTGTGATGGCACACTTGGTGTGATTCTCTGGCTTAGGACTGTTCACTGGAACTCTAAAACTGCTTTCTATGCGAATGCTTGTTCAGATTCCAGCTTCTCCTCCGCCATCTTCCCGGAACCACATCCGAAATTTTCTTAATTGAGTCCCGGAAACAACAAATCAAAGAAAGGTTGGACAAATGGGATTGCATGAAGTTGCAGAGCTTCTGCATAGCAAAGGACATAGCTAGCAAGATCAATAGATAGCCCACAGATAGGGAGAAGATCTTCACTAGCCATACAATGGACAAGGGTCTCATATATAAAATATACATGCAACTAAAAAAATTAAATCCCCCAACAACAAATCATCAAAGAAACAACTGCCCAGTAAATAAGTGGGCTAAAGACTTGAAGAGAAACTTCTCTGAAGAAGAAAGAAGGATGGCCAATAGACACATGAAGAAATGCTCAACCTCCCTAGCTGTAAAAGAAATGGAAAACAAAACAACATTGAGATACCACCTCACCCCAGTTAGAATAGCTATAAACAAGAACTCTTTAAGTCTTTAGACCTCTTATTTATTGGGGAGTTGTTTCTTTGAGGATTTCCTGTTGGGGAATTTAATATTATGAGTTCCAAGTACATTTTAGATATGAGACCCTAGTCCGTTTTATGGCTAGTGAAGATTTTCTACGTGGGCTTTCTATTGATCTTCTAGCTATGTCATTTGCCATGCAGAAACTCTGCAACTTCAAGCAATCCCATTTGTCCAACCTTTCTTTGATTTGTCGTGTTTCCGTGTCTTTATTAAGAAAATTTCAGCCTGTGCCAACAAGACCTAGGGTTTCTCCTATTCCATCCTGTAATGTTTTCAGAGTGTCTGCTTTGACTCTGGGGTCTTTGATCCATTTTGGAGTTGATTTTGGTGCAGGGTGATATATAAGGATCTAGCTTTAGTTTTCTACAAGTAATTAACCAATTTTGCCAGAACCATTTACTGAACAGGCTGTCTTTCTTCCATTCTATTTTTTGAGCTCCCTTATCGAAGATTAGATGGCTATATGTCTGTAGGTTCATTTCTGGGTTTTCAATTCTATTCCATTGGTCCCGAGGTCTGTTCTTGTGCCAGTACCAAGCTATTTTGGTTTCTATGGCTTTATAGTAGAGTTTGAAATTTGGTATTGATATTCCTCCAGCAGTGTTCTTTCCGTTGAGGAGCATTTTTGCTATTCGGGGTCTTTTACTGTTCCATATGAATTTTTGGATTGTCTCTACTATTTCCTTGAAGAATGAGTTTGGAATTTTGATAGGTATCGCATTGAATTTGTAGATAGCCTTGGGAAGTATTTCCATTTTCACTATGTTGATCTTTCTAATCCAGGAGCATAGGAGTTTTTGCCATTTTCTTAGTTCAGGTTTGATATCCTTTTTCAAGCTTTTAAAGTTTTCATCATAGAGGTCCTTCACTTCTTTAGTTAAGTTAATTACTAGGTATTTTATTTTTTGTGGGGCTATTACAAATGGAGGTGCTTTCCTAATTTCAGCCCCACTTTTCTCATTGTTGGCATACAGAAAAGCCATTGATTTTTGGAGGTCAATTTTACACTCTGCTACTTTGCCAAATTTTGAATCAGCTTGAGTAATTTGGGAGTGGAGTCTATGGGATTTTTTAAATACAAGATCATGTCATCTGCAAAGAGGGAGAGTTTTACTTCTTCTTTCTCTATTTGGATACTCTTTATGTTTGCATCTTGTCTTATTGTTGTAGCTAGACATTCTAATACTTCATTGAAGAGAAGTGGAGAGAGTAGACATCCTTGTTTTGTTCCAGAGTTAAGAGGAAATGGCTTTAGTTTTGATGGCTTCCAATTCTTTGTTGGAGCTTTTTTTAGATCTTGTATAATTTTTTTACTTCTTTACTTTGGTGTTCCGTGTTTATTCTCAAATCACTTAGTTGATTGTTTATGGTTTCCTTGGACTTTTATTCCTTCTGTGTGGTTCCATTAATCATTCTTTTTGTGGTCTCCCTGAATTTTTTCAGTTGTCTGCTTATGTATTACATGAATTCCTCTATCGATCTTTGTCTATTCTCATCCCGCTCTCGCAATTCCTGTATTACTCTTTGATTAGCTTCCTCATGTTCAAGCAATTCCTATAGTTCTTTTTGACTGTTCTCAGCCTGCTCACGCAATCCTTATCTATCACTTTGACTGTTCTCAGCCTGCTTACACAATTCATTTATTTCTCTTTGAGTGTTCTCAACCTGCTCATGCAATTCCTGAATCACTCATTGAGTAGCTTCCTCACACTTAAGAGATTGCTGTTTTGATCTTTGGTTTGCATCCTCTCTCTCCCTATTAGGCTCACACTCAGTCTTTCAAGGTTTTTGATCTTTACATTCACCATTTTTACCAGTATTGTTTGTACAGCTTTTTGGGAACTCTCCTCTGGATTATTCATTATTTGTTCTGTCACCTGATTACCATGACTGGGAGTGGAGATACTTGGATTTGCCATTTTTCCGGATTTTTCTGCCCATTTGGTATGAAAGTAACACCAACTTTGTGCTAGAAAACTATTTTAAGGCAAGCATCAACCAGAGTCCTATAGTTGCACAGGGAAAAGGCTGCAGATACAATCTAGTTTAACAGATAAAATCTGTTCAACATCAAACAACTATGGATTAATGGGCTAAGAGCAGCAAGGAAAATTTGGCAAACCAGAAATTATTATGTTTAGGGAGAAATATGGTGAAAATTAGGATTAAATCGATCGGGAAATGCCAAAGAGAGTGAAATTAACCAAGTCCAAATCTCAAAGAGTGAAATATGCTGGACCGAATGATAGGAGAGAGAAAAAAAAGAGACGAGAAAAAATGGAAAAACAAAAAATTAATTTAAAAATTGAAACTTGAAGATTATCTAATTTTAAAGGTGAAATTGAGAGAATGAGGATAGGATGAGAGGAGGAGTGGGATTAAAAGGACACTTGAAAAACTAAAAAATAAAAATTCTTTTTTTTATTTTTTTTATTGTGAAAATACTGTACAGAGGGGTTACAATTACATGGGCAAGATAATGAGTACATTTCTTATCAAGCATTGTAGCCTCCTCCTTTGTTTCCCATTCCCATCCCTTCCCATCCTCCTCCCACCCCCCCACCCAAACCTTCCACCCACCAAAATTCTAAAGTTCCTTTTTCCACATAATGACTTGTACATCTCATTCTTAAAAAATTATATAGGCATAAAGATATAATACTGCTACTAAGGAATTTAAGCCTGAGAGTATTTGAATTGAGTAATAAATTTCTGTATTAAGTGTGTACAGTATGGTAGATAAGGTGTAATAATTGAGGACGGATATATCTGAGGATGAGCAGAACAGCAATTAAGTCGCGCACAAAAGGACAAAAGAGAAGAAAAATGAAGAAAATGAGAAAGAAAAAAAAGAACTGAAAGGTCAGTAGAGACAAAAACAGCACACATACATATACACCTAAATAAAAATTTTAAGAGGAAAAATAAAAGATTAATAGAAAACAATTTTTAAAAAATTAAAAATAAAAAATAGGTAAAAAATAGTTCTTTGATTTGTTTTTTTATCGGGGGAGGTGGAGGGGAAGATCCTGTTTCTCACTTTTGTCTGTATCAACTCTCTTGGTTGAGTCTCTGGTCTGCTATGGTGTTTGGTTTTCACGTGCTTTGATTGGTTTCTTAAGTCAGTTTGTCTAAGCAGGCAGAAAAATGCTCTGCTTTACCCAGGATTTTGTAATCCTCCTCCCAGGCTAGTTCAGTGGGAGGGAGATCTGCTTTGAGTATCACAAAACAGGAAGATGGCTCTCTCCTCTAGTTGGGAGATGCTGTGATTAGGCTTGGTTCTGGGTAGAGTTGAGGCCTTTCAGCAATCTATAGGTTTTCCTTGGGGGCCTAGCTTCTGAGACACTCACAGAGTCCAGCCTGGAGCCATTGTCAGGGTTTATGTTTACTGAATTTCCTTTAATTGTCTAATATGCTGTAGGGAGGGGCAGCCTCTGGCTCTGTTTACACAGTGAAGAAAGCGACTCCTGAGGGGGAGGAGCTTCTACTGCCTGGGCTTGGTTACTTTCCCCTAGGTGGAGCTGATTATGGCAGGTCAGGTCAGGTTCCTGTGATTTGCTAAATGACTCTTTTGTTTTCTTCCAAGGCCTGAGTTGAAGCTAGCTGCTCAGCCGGACAGCTAGCTAGATTTCCATCAAGATGGAGATCTTGTTTCTTTGAAGATTTGTTTTTGGGGGGTTTAGTTTTTTAAGTTCCAGGTATGTTTTACATATGAAACAATCCCATTTGTCCAACCTTTCTTTGATTTGTTGTGTTTCTGGGTCTCTATTAAGAAAATTTCAGCCTGTGCCAAGGAGACCTAGGGTTTCTCCAATTCCATTCTGTAATGTTTTCAGAGTATCTGCTTTGACATTGATCCATTTGGAGTTGATTCTGGTGCAGGGTGATATATAAGGATCTAGCTTTAGTTTTCTAAAAGTAGTTAACCAATTTTGCAAGCACAATTTACTGATGAGGCTGTCTTTCTTCTATTCTATTTTTTTTAGCTCCCTTATTGAAGATTAGATAGCTATAGGTCTTTAGGTTCATTTTTAGGTTTTCAATTCTATTCCATTGTTCGAGTTTGATATTTGGTATTGATATTCCTCCAGCACTGTTCTTTCTGTTAAGGATTGTTTTTGTTATTCAGGGTCTTTTATTGTAACATATGAATTTTTGGATCGCTTCTTCTATTTCCTTGAAGAATGAGGTTGGAATATTGACAGGTATTGCACTGAATTTGTAGATAGCCTTGGGAAGTATTGCCATTTTCACAATGTTGATTTTTCCAATCCAGGAACAAGCATGGGAGTTTTTGCCACTTCCTAAGTTCTGTTTTGAATGCCTTTTTCAGGTTTTTAAAGTTTTCATCATAGAGGTCCTTCACTTCTTTGGTTAAGTTAATTCCTTGGTATTTTATTTTTTGTTGCTATTCTGAATGTAATTGTTTTCCTGATTTCAGCAACATTTCTCTCATTTTTGGCATACAGAAAAGACTTAAAGAGAAACTTCTCTGAAGAAGAAAGAAGGATGGCCAGTAGACACATGAAGAAATATTCAACCTCTCTAGCCAAAAAAGAAATGCAAATCAAAACAACATTGAGATACCACCTCACCCCAGTTAGAATGGCTATAATCAAGAACTCTAATAACAACAGATGCTGAAGGGGATGTGGACAGAAGGGAACCATACTCCATTGTGGGTGGGAGTGTAAACTTGGTCAACCACTTTGGAAAGTAGTATTGAGGTTCCTCAGAAGACTCCACATAGAGCTCCCCTATGATCCAGCAATCCCTCTTTTGGGCATTTACCCAAATGATCACAAACAAGACCACAATAAAGCTACCAGCATGACTGTGTTTATTGCAGCATTATTTACCACAGCTAAGGTATGAAACCAACCTAGATGCACCTCAGTAGATGAATGGATCTAGAAAATGTGTTATATATCCATAATGGAATTCTATGCCTCCATCAGAATGAATGATATTACCCCATTTGTTAGGAAATGGAAAGATATGGAAAAAATTATATTATGTGAAGTAAGCCAGGCCCAAAGAAACATAGGTCCCATGGTTTCCCTTATTTGCAATATCTAGTATATGTCTGAGTCAAGCAGAAAAGTTCAGATAAGTTGATGTTACAGAAATGAACCCCAAGATAACTATTCAAATGTTTTTTTTCTTTCATGCAAATGTTTCTAACATATTTATAAGATGATTTCTTTGTTGTTTTGTATGTCAGTCCCCCATACTATAACCTATGCTTTCACTGTATTTGATGTTGGTATAATTTGTGGAGGGGAAGGGTAAAAACAAATTGTTTAGCTATGCATGCAGGTGGACCCATTGCAACAATGAGATGTACAAGTTGTTATGTCAAAAAACGAACTTAACAACTTCGGTAGGTGTTAAGGGGAACATTGGGGGGGGAGAGTATGGGAAGGGATGGTAAGGGGAAACAAAAGGAGACAACAATGCTTGATAAGAAATGTACTCATTATCTTGCCCATGTAATTGTAACTCCTCTGTATGGTATTCTCACACACACAAAATGATGGAAATCTTAAGTTGTGGCGTTGGAGGAGTGGCCTTCCCTCTTCTGCTCCCTGAGAAGGAGTAAGGATGTCAGGGTTCTACTCACACCCGGAGTCTTGGTTCCTGGGTAATCTCTGGTCTGCTATCTGCAGGATGAAGATATCTGCTCCTTGTCAGTTCTTGCTGATATTGTGTAGAATGCACTTGCTCGCTCTATCTGGCACCTTTGTCCGGGACTTTCTGTATTGTAGGTATGACGAGTATGGTTGCCACCACTGCTGCTTCACCCCTGACTGCTGGCAAGTGCTCAGATCTGTCTCCTTGCCTGCATTTTCCCTCTCTAGCCAAACTCTCTGTACTATGGTGGCACACTTAGTGTAATTCTTTGGCCTAGGACTGTTCACGGGAACACTAAAACTGCTTTCTATGTGAGAGCTTGTTTAGCCTCCAGCTTTTCATCCATCTTCGCGGAACCACCAGGTTTCATTTTTTTTGGGGGGGGGTTCCAGTCATGGGGCCTGAACTCTAGGCCTGGGCACTGTCCAGCAGCTCTTCAGCTCAAGGCTAGTGCTCTATAACTTGAGCCACATTGCCACTTCTGGCTTTTTTCTTTTTGCTTATGTGGTGCTGAGTATTCAAACTCAGGGCCTCAGGAATGCAAGATAAGCACTCTACCACTGAGCCACCTTCCCAGCCCCTTAATTTTTATATTATAGGTTTTTTCACATAATTTAGGATTTGTGATTATTGTGCCAGGTGATTTTTGTTTTTCTGTTTGTGTTACTTTGAAATAGTGATGTCAGGCTTGTATGAAGAGAGAAAGAATATGAAATGTACGTTACTACATTGAAAGAAAGAGAACAGACATTTTAACCTATTTGCTACAAGTAAATTAATATTAAGCAAAGGAAATTAATATAATTACTTATTTACTTTTCAGAAGATGAGTAGAGTACTCTGGATATCTTGGAGTAAAAGACTTTAGATTCATTTCAACTGATGCCTTACATTGAACTTACTTGCTAAACTTTCTTCCTCAGAAAGGAAAAAGCTCCATTTCTTTCATATTTGTATTATACAGTCATAATAGCTGCATGTTAAATTACTTACCTCTACTTGTTTGAATTCCATTCTTCATCCATTAGGTATCTAGGGCTTTGAATGACCAATTCCTTAATATACCTATATTGCTCATATTGTGATGTAAATCTCTGTAATATTAATATGAATTTATCTCTGATTCTCATCATGAGCTACATTCTCATGAAACTTATGTAGTACCAAGCTTGAAACCTGATAATTTAACTCTTTTCTATGTTTTAATCAATAAATCCATTCTCTTTAGAAATATGTTTCCATCTTTTATGTTGCTCAAGTAAACAACATGTATTTCTAGTGCTTTTCCTGAAATAAATATAAAGTTTGGAACAGGAAGAAAAACTCTCCCATTATCAATTTGAAGTAAATCCTTGGGGACTATTTTATACAAATAAATTTTAAAAAGCCGAGTGTAAGTTGATCACGCCTGTAATCTTAGGTACTCAATAGGCTGAGATCAAAGCCATCCTGGGTAGGAGAGTCTGTGAGACGCTTATCTCCAATAAACCACTAGAAAGCCGGAAATCGTGCTGTGGCTCAAGCAGCAGTGAGTTCTCATTGAGCTGAAGAGGTGAGGGATAGCACCCAAGCCCATAGTTCCAGCCCCAAGACCAACAAAATAAATAAATAAATGAATAAAAACTGCAATGCACATGTTTATAAATGAATAATCTAATGGATAGACACGAAAACTACATCAAGTCTCAATTTACTTAAAGGCACCAAAATATCAGTGTGCACGAACATCACTCAGTTTTAGAAAACGACTAGTAAAAACAAAGTTTTTATTATATTTGAAATGTAAAAAGTGAAATTTAAACCCAGATTTGCTGTGAGTATCCTATTTCCAGGAATACGTTTATTCAGCAAACAGAGAAACAAAAAATAAGGGTTTGTCATATAGGATGAAAGATGTAGAAGCAGACTCTCCTTAAGATGATAAATTACATGCAAAAGTGTGATTTATCCATTCATCTACTGAAGGGCATCTAGGTTGGTTCCATATCTTAGATATGGTAAATAATGGTGCAATAAACATAGCTGTGCTGGTAGCTTTAGTATGGTCTTGGATGTGATCATTTGGGTAAATGCCCAAAAGTGGGATTGCTGGGTCATAGGGTAGCTCTATGTGAAGTCTTTGGAGGAACCTCCATACTGCTTTCCAAAGTGGTTGAACAAGTTTACACTCCCACCAACAATGCAGTAGGGTTTCTTTGGTCCAAATCCCCTCCAGCATCTATTGTTTTTGAGTTCTTGATTATAGCCATTGTGATTGGGGTTAGGTGGATTGTCAATGTTGTTTTGATTTTCATTTCTTTTATGGCTAGGGATGTTGAGCATTTCTAAATGTGTCTATTGGCCATCCTACTTTCCTCTTCAGACAAGTTTCTCTGTAAGTCTTTTTTTATTTATTTATTTTTTTTATTCTTTTTATTTTTTTATTGTGAAAATACCGTACAGAGGGGTTACAAGTACATGGGCAAGGTAATGAGTACATTTCTTATCAAGCATTATTGCCTCCTCCTTTGTTTCCCGTTATACAATGGAATTCTATGCCTCCATCAGAAAGAATGCAGTGCCCCATTTGTTAGTACATGGAAAGACTTGGAATAAATTATATTAAGTGAAGTAAGCCAGGCCCAAAGAAACACAGGTCCCATGGTTTCCCTTAATTGCAATAACTAGTATATGTCTGAGACAAGCAGAAATGGTCAGATAAGTTGATGTTAGGTGAAATGAACCCCAAGATAAGGACCCAAATGATTTTTATTTCTTGCTAGTTTTTCTAACATTTTTATAAGATGATTTATGTGTTGCTTTGTATGTACCTCCCCCATGTTATAAGCCCTGATATCTCTGTATTTGATGTTGATATAATTTGTGAAGGGAAAAAACAAATTGTTTGAATAGGGTTACAGGTGAACCTATTACAACAATGAGATGTACAACACGTTATTTTGAAAAATGAACTTTATGACTTTGGTGCGGTGGGGGATGAGAGGTCGAGGACTGGTGGTAGGGGGGTGTGGAGGTTTGGGAGTGTGGCGGTGGAGAGGGGAAGGGATGGTATGGAGAAACACAGGAGGAGGCAGAAATGCTTGATAAGAAATGTACTCACTATCTTGCCCATGTAATTGTAACCCCACTGTATGATATTTTCACAATAAATAAATAAATAAATAAATAAATCATTGATGGGAGAAAGAGAAAATTATAGTTTCCAAATGAGCCATTGGTTATTGGTTTATGTGTGTATTACTAGCTAATCAGAAAGTTGACATATGAGGATCACAACTGAAAGCTAGCCTGAGTAGGAAAGTGATTGAAATTCTTATCTCCAACTACCCAGCAAAAGCTGGAAATCTATTTTCATGATGTCTATTGCTACTAAAATAACAAGGTGGATTTTATTTTTTTGGTTTCTAGGTCCAGTAAATTTTAGTAATTTGGAATAGTAGGATAAATTCATGGAGTTTGACTTGAATGTCAAGTTTGAGGATACTGTATTCAGGGTATTGTGAATTGGCATGAAGCAGCCAATAACATATTGTGAATACACATAACCCCCATAACCTTCAGCTAAACAGGCCATAGCCAAGAGAGGAGGTGGGGAAGATCCCATCCTCAGCCTTCTTTCTCTGGCACCTGCTATAGCATATGTCCAGCTCAAACTGGTGGAAGGGAGGCTTGGCAGATGGTATGGGAGTTTGGGAGAGGGGGTGGGACCAAATCATCTCAAAACAGGGCTGTCCTGGAATGGCTGCCACAAGGGTCAGAGGTAAAAATGGAAAAACAAAGAATCAAGGACAGGGGTCTCACTTACCTCGTGGGGTCCTCTGAGGATGGCTGTCACAGCTGGGTGCACAATGAGCAGGAAGTTCATATAGTATAGCTGAAGATCCCTGAGGCTTACCAAGTGGCTGTGGCAGGCGTAAAATCTGTTGAGAGAGGGAGGCAAGGACTGCATCTCCAGTCCCATAAATGCCAGTGGAAATGGAGAAAACAAGGAACCCTGGAGCTCTACAAGCCATTGCTGGGAGTGGAGGTGGAGCACACTCCATTCTTCATCCATTAGGTATCTAAGGCTTTAATGATCAATTCCTTAAAATACCTATGTTGCTTATATTGTGATATAAGTTTCAGTAATATTAATATGAATTTATCCAGAGTCTGTGGCCTTCACAACTGGGTTCAGACCAGTCTGGTACCACTTCTGTGTGTTGTGAGTTGACACACACACATATCCCCTCACCCAATCATGTTCTCACAGGAGGGGTTGAGCCAGGAAGTGGACAGGGAGGGGAAGAGTGGGCGGGACACCAGGGTCTGAAGTGAGTGGGGATAAGGGTGGGCAGGGAGAAGGGAAAAGCTGGGATGAATTAGGCCCCATTTACCTTGATCCAGGGCTGTCCAGTGATGGCTCCTGCAGATGGGCCCACACTGATCAGTAAACTGGTGGTACCCCATGGTGTTGTTGAAAAGGCAGCAACATTAACTCCAGTACCAGCAGATGTGGTGGAACTGAGGAACTAAGCATGCTACAAGGTGGAATGGTGGACAGGGAAGACTCTGATTCCCTGATTTCCTTCTCCAATGACTGTTTTTCCTTGGTTCAGTCCAATTGCATCGCCTACCTATGTGCATGCCACACACATCCCTTCACTCAGGAGGGGCAGGGATGGGGGGCAGGTGGGAATGGGTGGCAGGGGAAGCAAGGGATGGGGGATGGTGTGGGGAAAGTAAAGGATAGGGGAGCCCCTAGGGTGAGGAAGCATGGTTTGGGGTGGGCAGGGGAAACAATTGGTTGGGGGAAGGGGAAGCATGGGGTGAGGAAGGGGGTGGTAGGGGGTAGTGAGGAAGAGGGACATGGGTTGGGAACCTAGCAATAGAAAGGAAGAAAAGAAGAAGGGTTCAGCCCACTTAACATTTAAGAACCCTGTCCCAGGGATGGCTCCTGCTGGGGGGCACAGGAGAGAATGGAGTAAAGGGCAATGGAGGGGGGTGAGAGGAGAACACTCACTTACATTGAATCTGGGTCTTTGGTGATGGCTCCAGCAGTTGACTCCACACTGACCTTTTAATTGGAAGTTGGCTGGCTGGTGAAGCCTAAGAGGCCCTGGAGGACCACGTCCCTGAACAGATGCAGAGGTGGGAAAGGTGGCAGCTTCCTCAGCTCCAATCCCTCCATCAGTTGCTTCATAGAAACGGTGACTACTGAGACCATGACCATGAGGGGATGGGGTGAACTCTAAGCTCCTATCTTCCATCAATGGAGGAGCTACATCCCCTCACCCATGAAACTTCTTACACTGAGAGGGGCAGGGCCGGGATTAGGGTGAGGTTCAGAACAACAGGTGTGGGGAAGAGGAGATTGGTGGGAGTGAGGCGCTATTACCATGGAACTGGGTTTTCTAGGGTTGTCTTTGGCAACTGGGTCCACACATCTCTAACCCAACGAAAGTTTGTGGGACAATGGAGGGCCAGAAAATGGGGTATGGGTGGGCAGTGTGATGAAGAGCATAGGATGTGGGTGGGCCTGGTGGTGGTGGAAGGGGGAACCTGGCAGGGGATATTGGGGCCCAGGATGAGTGTATGGGCAAACTTCAGTTGAAACTGAGCTTAGATGGGAGGCTCCCACAAGGGAGCAGAGAAGAAAATGAAAAAGAGAGTGGGTTAGGAGAGGGGGCTCTGTAACATCAAATCACAGTCCTCATGGGATATTATCTGTGGCTGGGCCAACACTCAGTAGAAGGATGGAGATCCAGATAGTGAAGCTGAAGATCCCTCAGGAAGATGCAGCACTGGTTGAGGAGATTGAGGCAATGTCTGCATCTCCATCCCTGCAACTGCCAGTGAACTCAGGTAAAACAGAGAGCCCTGGGGCTGTCCAGGCCTTAGCCAGGCAGGTAGGAGGGACTGACTCTGACCTGGGCCTTCCTTCTCTGTGGCAGCTATAGCTCATGTTCAGAATATTCTGGCAACTAGCATTGTGTAGTGAGTGCTGGGCAAGTACACATTTCCCATCCCATGCAAGTGTTTCCACGGGAAGGACTGGGCCAGGCAGTGAAGAGAAAGCAGTGGGGCCAGAAGGGGTGGGGCCGGAAGGGGTGGGGCCAGAAAGGTGGGGTGGAGGTAAAAGTTTGGCTGTGAGATGATTGGGTCAGGAGAATGGATGCAGCTATGAGGGGGTATCTGGCCTCAAGAAGCAGTCCAATCCAAAAGTGGTAGTAGGGCACATAGCATGGTGGTGGGCTTAGGAAACACGGGGTGACCATGGGCCAGCAGGTGGGGGCGGGAGGTGGGCTGATGAGGGGGAAGTATGGGACAAGGAGCCTAGCAGAGGGGATCAAGGAAAGGGGTTGGGCACACTTAACTGGAAACAGGGCTGTCAAGTATGTCTCTCTCCATGTACTATGCTCATCTGTGCTCTGTCGGGGTTAAGCCTAGCAGGTTAGAGTTCCCATGCCCCACAATTTAGACTAGAAGAAAGGAACTCTAACTATTCACCTGGAAGGGGCATAATTCTCTGGCACCTGAGAAGAGGTTTATTGTGAAGACAGGAAGTTAGAATGGGCCACATCTGGCGTTACAGACTCATATCCCCTTTACCCATGAGGCATAGGTAATATGTAAATGCACTCAAACACTAGGTCCTTGTTTTTTCCTCTTCCTTTTCTTTACCTCTTTCTTCTTCTAGTGCTGGGGCTTGAACACAGCTTCTAGGTGCTACAAAAATTCCCTGCCCAAAGGCTTATTGTTCTTCACCTCCTAGTCCTCCATCTTCTTGGTCCCTGTCAGTCCAGGTACCATGGCCAGATGGCCCCTTTCAAGGCAAGTATGTTCCCAACAGCCTTCTCTCTGAAGGAACCAAAAGGAGGATTAAGGGTTTTGTGCTTTTGTGTGTACATTCACATGAATATTTCCTTCCATCAGTGGGACAGTTCTAAGTACTCATCCTCTTATTGATCTTCAGCTAAAAATCATTTGAAAATGGAGGCACGGGAGCAGGAAGGGAAAAAAATCAAAACAACAAAACAAAAAAACATATCCCACAATCACTGGATGACTGAATGAAGGCAAGTAAATCTCAACCTAACAATATTTTACCAAATCTGTTACGTTTGAATGGTGAGAGCTCCATAGAGGGAGATGCCAAAGCAGCCAGGCAGTGTCATTTCAATATGTACAAGGATGCTGTTATTAATATTTAATCATTAATATTTGCTCATTCATCTAGGAAGGGGAGATCAGTTACTATGGTACTTTGATTGTGTTAAATCCAATTACCATGTTATAAAAATGGCAAGCTTCCATAATAAAAAATAAGGTTCTTCTACCCAGCACCAGTTATCTTTAGTTCACTTCCAAGCCATACACATTATAACCATGTCCAGAGAATACATGGAAGGGAGGTAAGGAAGCAGCATTCTGGTGTATTAGCTGGGACCAATACTTTGCTCAAGTTGAACTGTTTATGCTCTGTGGTATTACTTTCTTCCTATTTTTGGATATATCCATACATATATTCTTACTGAAGGTATATGTCTATCAATTGAGATGTTAGCTTGCAAAGGTTCATTTTTTTAATTAATTTTATTTTATTTGAGAACATACTGTACAGAGGGGCTACAATTACATGGGCAGGATAATGCATACATTTCTTACCAAGCATTGCAGCCTCCTCCTTTGTTTACCCTTCACCTCCCTTCCCAGCCTCCCCCCTCCCCCCACCCAATTATACCCCCCTCCACCCCCCACACCGACATTGTAAAGTTGGTTTTGACATGACATTTTGTACTTCTCATTGTTGCAACAGGTCCACCTGAATCCTTAAATGACTTGTTTGTCCCCATCTCCTCCACATGTTATACTGACATCAAATATAGTGTTAGCGGGGGTTACACTGTGGGGAAGGGACATACAAAGCAACCTTATAAATGCGTTAGAAACACATGCATGAAAGAAATGAAAACATTAAAATACATATTTAAGGGTTCATTTTCCTAACATCACATTATCTGACCTTTTCCGCTTGACTAATACCTATACTAGATATTGCAAATAAGGGAAACCATGAGACCTATGCTTGTTTGGGCCTGGCTTACTTCACTTAATATAATTTTTTCCAAACCTTTCTATTTCCTAACAAATGGGGAAATGTCATTCTTTCTGATGGAGGCATAGAATTCCATTGTGTATATATACCACATTTTCTTGATCCATTCATCTACTGAGGGGCATCTGGTTTGGTTCCATATCTTAGCTATGGTAAATAATGCTGCAATAAACATAGGTGTGCTGGTAGCTTTAGTGTGGTCTTGTTTGTATACATTTGGGTAAATGCCCAAAAGTGGGATTGCTGGGTCATAGGGGAGATCTATGTGAAGACTTTTGAGGAACCTCCATACTGCTTTCCAAAGTGGTTGAACAAGTTTACATTCCCACCAACAATGAAGTAAGGTTCCTTTCTGTCCACATCCCCTCCAGCATCTGTTGTTGTTAGAGTTCTTGATTTCTGCTGTTCTAACTGGAGTGAGGTTATATCTCAATGTTGTTTTGATTTGCATTTCTTTTATGGCTAGGGATGTTGAACATTTCTTCATGTGTCTATTGGCCATCCTTCTTTCTTCTTCAGAGAAGCTTCTCTTTAAGTCTTTCGCCCACTTATTTATTGGGCAGTTGTTTCTTTGAGGATTTGTTGTTGGGTGGTTTAATTTTTTGAGTTCCAAGTATATTTTAGATATGAGACGCTTGTCCGTTGTATGGCTAGTAAAGATCTTCTCCCAATCGGTGGGCTTTCTATTGATCTTGCTAGCTATGTCATTTGCCCTGCAGAAGCTCTGCAACCTTATGCAATCCCATTTGTCCAACCTTTCTTTGATTTGTTGTGCTTCTGGGTCTCTATTCAGAAAATTTCGACCTGAGCCAAGGAGACCTAGGGTTTCTCCTATTCCATCCTGTAATGTTTCCAGAGTGTCTGCTTTGAGTTCAAGTTCTATGATCCATTTGGAGTTGATTCTGGTGCAGAGTGATATATAAGGATCTAGCTTTAGTTTTCTACATGTAGTTAACCAATTTTGCCAGCACCATTTACTGAAGAGGCTGTCTTTCTTCCATTCTATTGTTTTAGCTTCCTTATCGAAGATTAGATGGCTATAGGTCTGCAGGTTCATTTCTGGGTTTTCAATTCTATTCCATTGGTCCTGAGGTCTGTTCTTATGCCAATACCAAGCTGTTTTGATTACTATGGCTTTATAGTAGAGTTTGACAATGGTTCATTTTAACATACAGCAGCTGTATGTCAATGGAATTGCTCCTGTGTCCCATATACATCTCTCCAAGTTCTACACAAGATCATGCCTCTGACGATTTTACCTATGTTGCTGCTGGCATTACCAGTCTTCCTTCTCCCAATTCTCCCTCCTGCCTCCCTCAATACCCTGCAGCAAACCACAACCTTTATGGTTTTGTTTCTTCAGTGTTGATTGCCTGAGGTTTTATTGGTCCAGTTCTAACACACTTGGTAGCTATGGCAGGTGAAGGGGGTGGCCTTTCTTCTAACTTCCCTGACACATACCAGGAGAATCTGTCCGTATTTCAGGAGTTTTACTTGAATTACTTTCCACTTTTTGGGCTTTGCCACCTATCTGATATTGTCTCTTCTTTTGTGTTATTGATGATTGAACCTAGGATGTTTAATTTGCTAGGCAAATACTCTCACTTAAGTATAACCCAGCCCCAGAACGTCTTTTTAAATTCTCCCTACATCTGAATGTAGGATGGAAAGAAAAGTTTATTCCAGCATACTGGAATGTTTCAGATTTTTAGGTTTTGATTAATCTAGCTATATATAGTCATGGTCTAGAAAAAAATATATTGGTAGAACTTGATAAGACAGGCTTTCCCTCACTATACAGCTGTTGCAGGGAAGGGATTTTCCTACAGCATAACCTTGGAAACTTAGTGGTGAGGGCTTCAACATCAATTCATCAGGGACATGAGTTCAACCCAAGTTAGTTGCTGTGGTCTGAAGCCTCCCCTCAGGTTCCTCCTATTCCATCTTGCATACTACATTCCAAACTAGTAATAACCACCATGCTCAGTCTGACTGCTTTGATTTGTTGAAAGGTTGTGAGTGAATGTATGTCATCTTAGACGACTTAATCATTGAGTCATGTGAAGAACTTCACCAAAAAAGAGATCACTCTTCAGTTGCAGTGATGCTTTATGACAAATTTTCATAACAATCACAAAGCTTCCTTTTTTTAGCCCAAACACTTTAACTTGCACCAAAATGATATTATGGAAAAATGATCTAATAATAGGGTTTCTAAATCCAAACACAAAGTACTTTTGCTTAAGGAAGAATTAACTATGCCAGCCAATATATTCCCAGAATTATTATCTCTGTTTTGACCATATTAAAGAAATTTTGTGTTTGTTTTTGTTTTTATGGTCTTGGGGCTTGAACTCTGGATGAAGGCACTGTCCCTCAGCGATTCAGCTTAAGGCTGGTGCTCTACAACTTGAGCCACAATGCCACTTCTGGTTTTCAGGTGGTTAATTGCAGATAAGAGTCTCATGGACTTTACTGCATGGGCTGGTTTTGAACCGCAATCTTTTCTCTCAGCCTCATGAGTAGCTAGGATTATAGGCGTGACCCACTGGTGCTTGGCAACTATGTACAATTTCTAACCATGATTGAAAATGTTGGGAAAAACTACAGAATACTTGTAAACAGCAGCAGTTACATGGGTATAAATATATGTAATGTACCAAATATTTTTGCATAATTGAATTCCTTGGTGATCAAATATATAACAAAACTCATTTGGATCTCTTATTGAACATAGTTTATTAATTTTTCTATTCAGAAAAATATATATATGACACTACAAAACTATAGAAATAATGCTTTAGTATTTATGGGCACAATCCTAAATAGAGAGAGAGAGAGAGAGAGAGAGAGAGAGAGAGAGAGAGAGAGAGAGAGAGAGAGAGAGAGAGAGAGAGAGAGAGAGAGAGAGACACAAAATCCCGAACATTAAACTTACAGGTTGGAATTCTGTAATTCCCAATTACATATTGTACTGAAAGGGAAATTACACTGAAATCGAAAATTAGACCATTCAGCAAGGATTCCAAAAAAATAGTTCTTACACATTCCTTGTTTGTTATCTTGATGTGTTTGTGACTAGTTGGGTCATCTGGTTTTCATTAGGATGTAAACAACACTATCTTGTTCTTAAAATCCAAGGGAAAATTACAAGTGTGCAATTGAAAGAGGTATATGTATATTTGGATCAACCTTTATTTGCTTAGTTTTCAAACATTATGTCATGTTCCCAAATAATAGTGGATTTTGCAAATATAAAAATTTGTGTTGATGTATTTCTTTTTTTTAATGTATTTCTTATGACCAGATAAGACGTGTTAAGACCCCAAGATAGCGACAAAGGTTGTTTTATTCCCTTGCGATTTTTTCTAACATATTTATAATGTACCATGTGATTTTTTTGTTTCTTTGTATGCTCCTTCCCTACAGTATTACCCCTATTTTCACTGTATTTGATGCCAGTGCCCTGGGAGGGGAGGAAAAAAACAAAATGCTTAAATAGTGATTCCGGTTGATCCATTGTAACAATGAGATGTACAAGACACTATGTAGAAAAACGAACTTTACAATTTAGGTGGGGGAGGGAGGAGGAGTGTAGTTGTGGAGGTGGAAGGGAAGGGATGGTAGGGGAAAAACAAAGAAGGAAGCAACAACGCTTGATAGGAAATGTACTCATTTCCTTGCTCATGTAACTGTAACACCTATATACAGTATTTTTACAGTAAAAACGTATTAAAATGTATTTCTTAAAATGAAATATTTTTAGATTCTTATGCATATTTCCAATTAGGCAGTTCAGATGATGTATATATGAATTGCTGTTAGTTAGAATTTTGTGTATATGTGTGGTGGTCACTGGGTTTGAATTAGGCCCTGTGTGGTGTCCTCTGTCCCCACCCCCGATTTTTGCTTATTCAAGGTTAGCACCTTCCCACTTGAGTCACATCTTCCAGCTTTTTGGTTTTCAGTTAGAGATAAGAGTCTCTATCTTTCCTGCCTGAGCTGGTTTTAAACCATTGTCCTCAGATCTCAGCCGCTTGAGTAAGTTAGCACTTAAATTTATTGTTTTTCTTTTAGTAAAATATATTTTTATTGTAAAGATACTGTACAGAGGGATTACAGATACATGAGTAAGGTAATGACTACATTTCCTACGGAGCATTTTTATCCCCTGCATTGTTTATCCCCTACCATCCTTTCCCTACCCACCTTCCTAATTCTTCCATTCCCTCCCCCATGCGCAAAGTTGTAAAGTTCGTTTTCGATTTAGTGTCTTGTACATCTTATTGTTACAATGGGTTAATCGGTATCCATATTTAAGCATTTTAAGTTTTTTTTCATTCCCCTCCCCAAATTAGAAAAATGTATATATAAGATGCAGGGCACCAGAATCAGCAGAGTGAAAACAGAGGTTATACCATGGGGAAGAACATACCAAAGAAATAAAAAATCACATAGTACACATAGTATATTATAAATACCTTTAAAACTATAGCAAGAAAGAAAAAAACCACGTGTGTCCTATCTTGGGGTTAATTTTGCTTAACATCATCTTATATGGTCATATGTACATAGCTTTTGACTACTTCTGCTTGTCCAAGATATATACTAGCTATTGCAAATAAGGAAAAACATGAGACCTATGTTACTTAGCTCCTGGCTTACTTCACTTAATATAATTTTTCCAAGTCTTTCTATTTTCTAACAAATGGGACAATATCAGTATTTCTGATGGAGGCATAGAATTCCATTATATATAGATATATATATGTATGTCTATCACATTGTTTTGATAGATTCATCTACTGAGGAGCAACTGGGTTGGTTCCATATCTTAGCTATGGTAAATAATGCTGCAATAAACATAGTTGTCCTGGTAGCTTTAGCCACTTACATTTAAATCAGGTGATCTACTAAGTGTTTCCCTGTCCTCTTTTGTGAAAATACACCTTCCAAACAAGTTAAAAGAACAAGTTAAAAGTTGTTCTGATACTCCCAACCCAAAGAAGATACATGACATAATTATTTAAATGCTAAGATAAAAAATTTGGAGTTGTTGAAAGACTGAGTTTCTTTAGTGACATTTTGGGAAAAGTGAATCAAATATTCAAAGCATTCCTAAAGAGAATAAAGTAGACTTGTTTTTTAAATGAGAAGTAATGAGAAGAAGAACAGTTTTTGTGTCAGTAATGTAGCCTAATTGAAAGAGTTTGAAGGTACAGATGATCATGTATACTTTCTGTGTAGCAATCACTTAATTCTAAAATTCTTAGTTTTCCTCTGCATTTTCAGTTTGTTCTCCACAGGTGTTTTATTTGAAACATATACCTTGGTACCAGGGGTTTCTGTAGTTATTTTACTTTTACAAAAGTAATTTTAGGTTTTTTTAAGCCAGAAAAACTAATAATGATAATCATCCTCTGATATCATTTACCAAGATCTCCACATTTCATTCTATTTGTTTAATATGATATCAGTATATTTATATGCTATAAAGTTTGGTTTTGCTTTTGGTTTTTGGGCTGGTATTGGGGTTTGAAGTCAATACATTGGTCTGTCACAGATGCCATTCATTAATGTAATTCTGGCTATTAGGAGGCTGAGATATAAGAATCAAGGTTCAAAGCCAGCCTGGGTAGGAAACATTACGATACTCTTGTCTTCATGACTAAAACGCTAAAAGTGAAGTGTGGTTCAAGTGGTAGAGCACTGGCCTTGAGCAAAAAAGCTAAAGGGTAGTACCTAAAGGATAGTTCCCAAGTCCTGGGTTTAAGTACCACTACCAACACACAAACCACACACACACACACACACACACACACACACACACACACAACACACACACACGTTTTCTTTCTCCCCAAGCAGGTGGTTCTGTGTGTGTGTGTGTCTGTGTGTGTGTGTGTGTGTGTGTGTGTGTGTGTGTGTGTGTGTGTGTGGTTCTTTTTTATGTGACCCTGAAATCCACTTTGCTTTCTTTTTCATTTAGTTGGTGGTTTTTGCACAGGGAGAGCAGAGTAATGGTGTTACCTGAGACCTGGGTGCCACTGATTCCGCTGGGATGACTGAGGTCTGACTTAGTGAGAAATGGGACACCAGGAAAACTCCACAAAGCAAATGGATGGAAACGTGAGAAGATATGCATTCAGGTAATTCTTCAGTCTATCTTCCTCCTGCCAATTGTCTTTCTCTCTCTGTGGGGTGAGTTCTTTTTCTTACCAGGTAAACTTGAACATTGTATGGCTTTGTGTGTGTACCCATATGCGAATAAGTCTTTTGTAAAATTTCAGCCATCACAAACATGCTCTTTTTTCTTCTCTCACTATTAGCGACTTTGTTGGCAGCTTTCATTGTTCTGAGAAAAGTGGAATGTTCTAGATAATTTCATGGGATATTTATAGATGTAGGTCAGAATTTATAGTTCTTTTGCTCTAGTGAATTGAGAAACATCTATGTGAATTTATAGGTAGCCTATAGTTAACTAATTTCTACAATATAGAAAATTTTTGGATACGATATCTTTATGGAAAATCAAAGACATCTTTAAGTACTTTGTCTAAATGAAGCAGAAATTTAGAACACTTCAAAATTTTCAGTTTTAATCAGAATCTTGTAGTCATTTGGCATAAAATATTTTTTTGGGGGGTCCGGTCGTAGAGCCTGAACTTCTGGGCCTGGGCACTGTCCCTCAGCTCTTCAGCTCAAGGCTAGCGCTCTACCACTTGAGCCACAGCGCCACTTCTGGCTTTTTTCTTCTTTTTGCTTATGTGGTGCTGAGGAATCGAACCCAGGGCCTCAGGCATGCAAGGCAAGTGCTCTACCACTGAGCCACCTTCCCAGCCCCAGCATAAAATATTTTTAAGTGCTGCAATCAATTGATTTCACTTGAATGTCCTTTTAGATGTAGTGTACGTTTTTCCTTTTGATTAATTAAGAACATTATGTTTAATTCCAACTAAGGTATTGTGAGAAATATCAAGATATGAGATTGTTTCTCCAATAATTAGATTAAATTAGTAGGAAAGGTCCTCTGTTTGCAGTAAAAATTGCAATATAGTATATAAAAAGTGTATGGTCAACACATTTGTGTACTTGTGTAGTTATAGAATTTTAATAAATTTCTTCAAGCACAAGGAAAAGTTTAAGACATGTTAAAGTTTTACACACAGCAAAGAAAATACCAGGTTGTTTTTAACAAATGTTTTCATTTTTCAATGTGTGTTTGTGTGTATGTGTGTATGATGGTACTTGGGCTTCAACTTAGGGTATTGTGCCATACTCATTTCCAGTATTTTTTTCTATTTATTGTCAATATGAGTATCATAGACATTGCTGCTTGAGATCCCTTTGAATCTTGATCCTCAGATCTCAGATTCCTATGTAGCTGGGATTACACATGTCAGCCACCAGCATTCTGAGAGATGTTTTTGTCATGTTGTGTGGCAAGATACCAGAAATCTAATGTTTACTCACTGAATACCAACTTTTGTAGGCTACAAGTTTGTGCTAGTACTTTGCGTGTGGTTTTTCTGTAGCAGTTGCTCAGTTTTTAGCAGGGGACCACCAGGCTATAGTCTCTTATGAAATGTGTGGACCTATTCCAAACTTAAAGGATGCCTGGGAGGATTTAGGTCCTCTAGCTGTAAGATTGTGGTTTCTGCTGTCTGGTCACCTATCATACAGCCACTGTTGTCAGCTCCTAAATACTCCCATGATTTCTTGACAAATATATCCTCCTTAGTGTTTCATTCACTCTGTTACTGACTTCTAGAAAGTCCTTAATTTGCACTCACTCCTTGGAAGTAACTCATAACCAACTCTTGTGGGAACTAATTATATCTGTAGACTTTAAATTTGTTATCTACCAGAGCATATTGTAGGGTTAGCGAAAAATAAAAGACTTGGCAAGCATCTGGGTTGTTGTGCATTGACTTCGGTAGATTATTAGCTATTTATTATTAGCTGTTGATTATTCTATGTGTCTTCAATTTCAAACACTGGTAATATTGAGTTGTTGTTTGATTTTAGCTGATCAAGTGTGCAGTTTAAGAAAGTGAAAGATAATTCTTTCAATGGAATAGAAAATAATTTGCCTGTTACAGTGAATGAAAGGCAGTTAAGAGTTAAACAAATAGGTTCAAGAGCACTGGCACTGGCTGCAGAGATGGGATAGAGGTAAACAGGTAAGACATTTTTTAAAGAGAACATTTGGGAATGTAGATTGGTGGTAGAGTGCTTGCCTAGCGTGCATGAAGCCCAGTGTTCAATTACTCAGTACCACATAAAGAGAAAAAGCTGGAAGTGGTGTTGTGGCTCAAGTGGGATGGTGCTAGCCTTGAGCAAAAAAGAAGCTCAGCCTTCTTAGTTTATGCCCCAGACCCTTAGTTTATGCCCCAGGACTGCCAAAAAATAAAAAGAGAGAACATGTCAATAATGGATGAGGGTAGGATCCAGAGGCCAAATTCATCACTGAATTTTTCACCTCTATTTCCAAATCAAGACATCATTCTCAGAGAAACAATGGAGCAAAAAGATGATCCAGAAAGAACATATGTTATGAAGTAATACTAGAATTTTATAGTGCAACTGTCCTGTAGAGATAATTCATTATGTATAATTGTGTCTTTTTTCTCTTTTTTCAATTGTGAAAATACTGTACAGAGGGGTTACAATTAAATGGGCAAGATATTGAGTACATTTCTTATCAAGCATTGTAGCCTCCTCCTTTGTTTCCTCTTCCCATCCCTTCCCATCCTTCCCCTGTCCCCCCACCGAATCCTCTGCTCCCCCTCCTCCCCTCACCTAAGTTGTGAAGTTCATTTTTCAACATAATGACTTGTACATCTCATTGTGTCTTGCAATAGCACAAAAGCTCATTGTAATAGCCCAAGTGCTATCTGGAGATTTTGTGTGGGTGCTGGTCCTGAAACTTGATCAGAGCACAGTTGTTATTTCTATTTTTCTTCCTCAAGGCTAGTACTCTATTACTTAAACCACAGCTCCACTTGTGATTTTTTGGTGTTTAAATGAAGATAAGCGTGTCATGGACTTTTCCTGGTTCACCTGGCTTCAAAATATGATCCTCAAATCTCAGCATTCTGAGCTAGGATGACAGCTGTGATTCACTAGCATCCAGAGAAGCAATTTCTTTGGTGTGAAAGGAATTAAGAATACAGATCATCCAGGAATATTCACCCTCAGTACTAAATAAATCACCATGACCAATTTCCATGAATACATACACACACATGCAACTCAGTGGTCTGTATCATCTTTCCCCAAAAGAATAGTGCCTTCTTAAGTGGCAAAGTGTGCTATTACAGGCCCATAATCCCAGCTACTGAGAGGCAGAGGTATAGGAGGATTGGATTCTGCGGCTGGCTTGAGTGAAGTTAGCACAAGACCCTATATGGAAAGCAAACTGTAAAAGAAAAAAGGGTTGGAACCCTGGAGGGCTCAAGTGGTAAAATATCGGCCTAGTAAGTGAAAGGCCTTCAGTTTTATACTCAGTTCTATGGAAAAGACATTAAACTATAGCATCTCAGCCCATTTGTCATGATTTAACAAAAACCCGAAGCTTAATTCATAAGGAATACTTCTTATTCCTTACTTCATAAGGAATAAGAGGTCTATATCATTCATAATAGTGTTGGCTGGAAACTCTAAATAGCATGGTAGTGCATGGGACAAGGCCCCTAGGTGCATCACATCATGTAGGATCTCGGAATCATGGCATGTTCTAGAATGAGAGTGAGTAAGGGGCTTACAGTGCTTTTTACAACTGCTAACAGTGATCATGTTAGTCCCTTGAGAGTTAATGAGATGGCATTAATACATTTATGACAGAATCCTCTATTAAAGGTTTCACCTCGTGACACTGCTACATTGAGAAGTTAAACTTCAGTGTGAGCTTTGATGATAACAGGCCATTAACAGGCTTCTGGCAGAGACAGGTGAGACCATTGGAAGATGATGACATTCATACAACTAGGCACCTTGAACAGCTGCTTGGATTTCATTGATTCTGGTATTTGCTATATTTGGGATCATATCACAGTTAGGATCCATCGAGTCCATGTCTGTTCCATGTGCCAGCTACAGTTATGCTGACTGTGACAGAAACTGCTGGGCAATAGGGAGAACAAGGATGGAGATGGGTACAAAATTGAGGTTAACATTCTTCATGGCACTTAATTAATATTGATTGATTTATGTAAGAAAATCATTAGAAAGCTGAATGTCTACACAGAGCCATGTAATAACTACTGTATGACCCAGAAGGATTCCTTGTATAGCACTCTGTTTACACATAATGCTGACATTCCTCTGAACACAAAAGATAAAAAACAAGTTCTAGCTTACAAATTTAATTTTCATTTAATGTATGGTTATGGACCAGTACTAGGCCTTGAACTGATGGGCCTTCCTCTTACTTCCACACTTCCAACTGGGATCTATATATGTCTTTAATTTTTTATTAATGTTTTTCAAGGATAGATCTTAACACTGACTCTAATTTTTGTCTAAAATAAATTTTGAAAGTTTTCCAGTGAATGAAGTGTTCTATTTCACTTGGTCATTCTATTTTCTTGGTATCTTGCTGTTTCTTGGTAGTTAAAGACAGGTTCTCTGCAGCATTTTAAAGGAAATCTTTTTACCTAGCCCCGGTCTATAATCCTAGCTTCTTAGGAAGCTGAGATGAGGAGAATATTGTCTTAAAGCAAAGGCGGAGAATTCCATGAAATACCATCTCCAAAATTGTGTATATTTTACATATAAAATATTATATGATATATTTAATATGTAATATATATGTGAAATACATGCATACTATGCATATATATGTGTGTATGTGTGTGTGTTTTTGTGTGTGTGTATACCTCACAAATTAAGCAGGTTCAGTAGCTGAAAGATTCAATAAGTATACTTGAAAACAACTAAGAACTGCACGATTTCCTCCCATATCCATCCTTTCTTTAAATACTATGTGGGTTGTAGTCTAAAAAGGTAAATTTTGACCAAAAAGGAAAACCTTAATTTTTGACCCATCCTAGACCTTTTTTCTCCAAAATTTAAAGTACTAAAATGCCTATATGAACAATGGATATTGTCAATGTCATCCAAAATGATGAATGATTGTTAGATGAAGTGTCCAAGTTTGTAGATAAGGATTCAAAGTGGAATTCCCCAGCGTGAAATTGAATTGAAGAACTGGTACTGTTGTTTTGTTATGAAAGGGCTCTGAACACTTTTTCTGGAAAAAAAAAAAAAAACTTCTTTGTAATCTGTGAATGTTATTTTTAGGCCTGCACATGGCATTATGTTCTGCAAATAGTGGTACCTATCCTGATAGCAACCCTCCTCCAATCCTGACTCTCATTTGAGATAGAATTTGTGATCTTATTGTCTAGCTACCTAAAGGGAAGGGCTTTTTCCTCTTACCAGCATCTCTCATTGTTCCTCAGGAAGAAAGAGGAACTAAAGGCAACCATAGATTCATTGTGTGTGATCATGCTGGAACGGGAGTTCTTCTGCAGGAAGCAGAGGAGAATGGATGGAAGAGTGGCAATTCTCTTCAGTATTGTTGGTTTGTCATCATAGGACAATTGAAATTCAGATGACAGGCAGCAAATCAATTAATATTATTCATCACATCAACAGGAGCAGAAAAAGCATTCGACAAGATACAACACCCCTTTATGATGAAGGTTCTGGAAAAATTAGGAATCCATGGAACATTCCTCAATACAATAAAGGCTGTATATGACAAACCTACAGCCAGCATTATACTCAATGGTGAAAAACTAAAGCCATTTCCTCTTAACTCAGGAACAAGACAAGGATGCCCACTCTCTCCACTTCTCTTCAATCTAGTATTAGAATGCC